>NC_134646.1:45279239-45579239 GCF_030463565.1 Pelecanus crispus | reverse complement strand
CGATTAGAGTAAAACTTCAAAAATTAAATCAGTTCAAAGGACACGGCAGCTCCAGACCAGCAACTCTGTACATGAGACTTCACTAGCCCTTACGGGCCATGAACACAAGCAGAGCTGAATGATACAGAAGGCAGCCATGCTCTACATCCCTTATGGGTGCCAAAAACACAGCATGGACAACCTATAAGTGGCGTGCAGAAGGAGCAGGAGCTACAGCAACTTGAAATGTGTGCCTGAATTCGCAGCTCCCAGGCTCCGAAGTCAGCGGGACTCGGCGGCCCCTCCTGGCACCGAGGCGGGCCAGGCGCAGGTGGGAGCAGGGCAGCTTGTGCCTCTCTCAGATGCCATATGTCCCAGTTCCTGTTAGCTTTTGACTGATACGTTTTGTAATTTGAGAGAGAAGAATGATTATTGGATGCATCACCTTGGATATATTGCAAGCACACTGCAAACGTATTATTGGTAATTATTTTTGGAAAGGAAATGTGGCTTGTAACTGTATCTATATCTTCACATGATAAGGTTCAAGTCATCAAGGGGATGACTATTCCCTTCCCCAACAGGTACCGTTCTTCTGAAGGCTAAGTGTACGTTAGTGCACTTGTGTGCAGCACCTGAAATTATCCTGTTAGCAAATGGAATAATAAGGAAAACCACTGGTATACAGTTTTCACAGGAAATATACATTTTCTTTGTTTTGGATTGTAACTATGTCAATGAAAAATAGATTCCTTTAAAACACTTCAAAAATTCCGCAAATTCCACCACACGCCGTGATGTTTTTGACAAAAGAGCAACTGGCTGCGATAAAGAACAGTGACAAAATCTCTCCTTCCTTACCAGAAACAAGTCCCATTCTTTTTATTGCGCTCTCCTTTCTCTGATTTTTGAATCTCTGATTTTCCCTTCCCACTCCAGCACCAACTAGCTGTGCTACTGCCTGTTGCTCTGCCTCCAATTTATTGTCCAAATGTGTTAAAGCACAGAGCCCAAAGCACAGGAATATTGGGACTTACCTACAAACTGTGTTTTTTTTTTACTTCTTTATCTGTTTTACACCAGGATAGTTGAAATGTAACTTTAGATAGTTAATTGTGTGACAAAACTTAATCTATATTACTACACATAGAGCTTATTGTATAAGATTCAAGTAATACGGTAAGAAAAAAAAATCATACCTTTAACCAAATTAGTGATATTGGTGCAAAACTCATATTTCCAGGTCTTTGAGTAATCCAGCTGAAGCCACTGTTCCTTTTTTAAGCATTCTGCCTTGTACAGTGGAAACTGAGGGTGTACGAAAGAGTTTATGTAACACAGGCTTTTATTAAAAGATTTAAAGCAGTAAACAAGGTCCAAGAATAAATGTTGTATTTTAAGAATAATCTAGGTGTTACGGGATTAAAACTGATAAGCCTTTGTACTGTAAAAGCTTTAAAGATTTGTAATACATGCCCCTTAACGGTTTGTGCCAATTCACTTCCGCAATAAGCCACTAGTTACAGGAGGCATCAAAGGACCTGCTGTTAGAAGGCTTCATTCTTATGTGCAAAAATACAGAAACATTGGTACAGAAACTTTAGATGTTCTCTGTTCAATGTACGTGACAAATTGTTTGTTGGGGCACTTAAACAATGAAGTACGACACCTACTTTTGGTTGATAAAGCAACGGTAAATGCGGCGTGTGGTGGGTTGACCCTGGCTGCACACCAGGTGCCCACCAAAGCCGCTCTACCGCTCCCCTCCTCAGCTGCACAGAAAATGTAACAAAAGGCTCATGGGTCGAGGTAAGGACAGGGAGATCACTCACCTACTACTGTCACAGGCAAAACAGATGCAACTTGGGAAAAAAACTGATTTATTACCAATCAAATCAGAGTAGGATAATGAGAAATAAAACCAAATCTTAAAAACACCTTCCCCCCACCCCTCCCTTCTTCCTAGGCTCAACTTCACTCCCGATTTTTTCTACCTCCTGCCTGCCAGCGGCACAGGGGAATGGGGGGTGCAGTCAGTTAATCACACGTTGTCTCCCACACTCCAGTGTGGGGTCCCTCCCACGGGAGACAGTCCTCCACAAACTTCTCCAACATGGGTCCTTCCCATGGGCTACAGTTCTTCATGAACTGCTCCAGTGTGGGTCCCTTCCCCGGGGTGCAGTCCTTCAGGAGCAGACTGCTCCAGCGTGGGTCCCCCACAGGGTCACAAGCCCTGCCAGCAAACCTGCTCCAGCGTGGGCTCCTCTCTCCATGGGTCCACAGGTCCTGCCAGGAGCCTGCTCCAGCGTGGGCTTCCCACGGGGTCACAGCCTCCTTTGGGCACATCCCCCTGCTCTGGCGTGGGGTCCTCCCCGGGCTGCAGGTGGATATCTGCTCCACCATGGGCCTCCATGGGCTGCAGGGGCACAGCTGCCTCACCATGGGCTGCACCAGGGGCTGCAGGGGAATCTCTGCTCCAGCACCTGGAGCACCTCCTCCCCCTCTTCTCCAATGACCTTGGTGTCTGCAGAGTTGTTTCTCTCACATATTCTCACTCCTCATCCCTGGCTGCTGCTGCCCAGTTTAGGGTTTTTTTTTTTTTCCCCTTCTTAAATATGTTATCCCAGAGGCACTACCACCATCGCTGATGGGCTCAGCCTTGGCCAGCAGCGGGTCTGACTTGGAGCCGGCTGGCATCGGCTCTATCAGACATAGGGGAAGCTTCCAGCAGCTTCTCACAGAAGCCACCCCTGTAGCCCCCCCGCTACCAAGACGTTGCCGCACAAACCAAATACACAGCATAAGGGAGATACCTCAAACACAACAACTGCACAGAAGCAAACAGAGAAGCCACCCTCCAGCTTTGCACTGAGGTACCCACTAGGTTTCAACACCCCTCCTCCTCATAACCCCCCGTTCAGCCGAGTTAAAAGCGCATGTCCATCTGCTTCCTCCAGAGTCACTGTTTCATCAATCATTTTGTCCATCCAGGTTGCTTGGATTAATATTTTGTGTCATATTGTATAAGATCCCACAGTCAGAAAGAGACCCAACAAAATCATCTTTACTGCTTTGCTGAAATGTAATTGCAACTATCTAGAACATATAGCGAAGAAGTACCACCCTCAGAGGTTTTGTTTAGTAATACAATACAAATTTATGAGTAATAGGCCGATAGTTGTAGTACACTGCTCAAGAGTTACTTTTTAATCCCCTGAAAAGAAATAAAAAGCTTGCTCAGCGCTTTTTTTTTTTTGTTAGTAAGAGAAACACTCATATCTTTTCAGCAAATTTTGCTGGTCTCAGGTGCACTCTTGATACGACAAAAAGCACTGTATACTCTTTGCTACAGTCCTACATTTTGTCAACCACTGTTTTCTGCTTATAGAAATTCAGATTTGACACTGCCTTTAATCACTTGCTTTTTGCTTTGAATAACGCATATCATACCATCTTTTGGCAGTTTTGTCAGAGGATCCTAGAAACTACAGTGCTCCTTTTCACCATCACGTCCTCTTCTGATACAGATTCATTCTTCAGAAAGGAAAACGTGAAAATTCTGTAGCCCTGAAGCCTCTTCCAGCACCCTTGTCTTTGCAGTACCGTTATAAGCATTTCTAGGTCTGACTTAGCTCGTTGAAGTTAACAACAAGTTTTAAATGTCCCCTGGGAGTGGGTGAATGCTTCTTCCACCCGAGTCCAGAATGCATCGTTTAGAAGGTCTTTAGAAGGTATTTGGATTCTGTCAGTAAAACCAAAATAGAGTCTGATACTAATACATGTATTCTTATAAGAATAAAATTAGTAAAATTACATGTGGGCTTGGAGTTTAAATGTTTCCCTGACTTCCTGCAGAGCTCATTCTGGGTAAAAGATACAGGCTTATACTCCACCAAACTCAAGTGTAACGATAGTTCTGAACCGCAGTTGGTTTTTGCTGATGTTACTTGACAATGAACCCTTAACTGAGAAATACTATGGGAAAACGATCAGATAAAATGTTTTGCAAATCTTTTCACAAGAAATGGCCACTAGGCAGATTGTGCCAGGTTTCCTACATTTGGCTAGTACCTATTGCGAACATTCATTCAACACAGAGCAGCTGATCAAAAGCATTGCCTCTTCATGAGATAATGCCATTCATCTTTAATGCTCCTCAAACCTCAACTCCCTTACTTGAGAGGTAACCTTAGAGGCTCAGCTTTCGCACTGATAAAGCTTCTAGCCTTTACAGTCGCAAAGGTAAGTTTGAAATCTGGTCAAGGACATATCCTACAGCACTTAACAGGAAAAGACACCCCCCACCGTCCAGTTTCAAAATTATGTTTTTTAAACAGATATGGTTTTAGAAGGGCTTTTTTTTTTTTTTTTAATCCAAGTGTTTGGTTGTTGATATTTATTAACATTATAAACACCACAGATGAGACCTGATTCTGCTATGACAGCTATCCACAGGCACTAAAAGATCCTTACCTCTCTCCAGAAGTGACTGCTGGAGCAGGATTTTACATGATCCTGTAAAGTATGTCAGAATTAGGAAAATAATAATACAGATCTTTTACCTTCTGCGATTATTGGCGTTTCTAGTTATATCATGAAAGTCTGTTCCAAAATGAATTATATATTTACAAAGTAAATTTTTAACTACTGGAAAAGGAGAATGAGGGTTTTATGTTTTTGATATTTGTACATAGTACAATAATTTAACAACATATAAATGCTAATTATTAGTATAAAATGAAGTGACATAAAAATTGCACAGTGTGATCAAGCCTATGAACTGAAGTGTATTCAAGGTGTTTTCTCTCTTTAAAGGTTTACATTGAAGTTGAGGGCTTACAGGTTTTAAGAATTTTAATATTTTTTCAACTTATAAAAGCTGGAAAAGACATGGTTTGGACTGCAATTTAGTTTCTTGGTAGTTTTGAACAAGCTGGCCTTTCTTTGCCACAGAACAACTTCAGTTGAGATCTCCTTGTTTATTTCTTCAAATGCATGACTGTGCCGCTCCCTATTTCTTTTTCATTTGTAGTAGGCGTTCAGCCCTGCCGGTGCTTAGGGAGAGCTTCTACTTAACTTCACACATGGCCACGCTAAATGATGAGGATGAATCACAGACCCAAGGGTTTATTATCGAACTTCCTTAAGATTTTTTTTTTTTTCCACAAGAGTTGGGGCTGTGGAGTAGAAGCTTTAGCTTTTGACCGGTATTATAGACAGACACATTTTCGAGTAGCATAAGATATCTGAAACAACCTTTCTCGTTACGGTAAAACACTTAATGTAATGGTATAGTGCTGGGTATAAAATGGGATCTTCTAGAGAAACTATAATTTTAGATCATCAGTTGCTGGAAGATCACACAGGATCCATGACTAAAAAATGAGACTGAATCAACAATTTCAAAATTTGCTGAGCATTTTCTTTCTAGTCTTAGCAGATTACTTGTGTATCCTATGATCATTTCTATGATACATACGACAGCCCTATTTGCCAGAAATAACAGAACAAATTATTCTACCAAGACATCATCTACCTTATCAACAGCACAGGATGTATTCCACATGACCAAAACTTCAGACTCATTTAAGTTTAATGAGACGCACTGAAATTCATTTAAGTTTTTCCACTACCTGGATGCAAGGCCAACGTGTTGATGAATATCCCAGTGCTTACAAAGAACCAGGCTGTTGCCAGCCAAACCTGCTTCTCTTCTGGCTGTGGGAGACAGGAGGGTGCGATTCCTCCTTCCTCTTGTGGCCCTGTGGCACACAGCCTTGTCAACTCACCCTATTATTTCTCTTTCCTAGAAGATTTTAGAGCTGCAATTACATAGGAAACAGCTTCTACTGCCAGGTTCAGCTTGCTTTTAAGTTTCTAGCCCTCTTGGCTGCAAAAGAACACAGTCCCTCAGAATGGACAAGGCACAAACAAAATGTTCTGGTTTGTTCTGTAGAAGCTGCAACATTTGTAAGTCACCATGAGTTGATACGTACGTCATTTTGGCAGCGGTGAGCACCAGCGGCTGGCCTCACAGAGGTGCTTGGACTATTTGGGAGATGGGCGGTGATCACAGCCCCTCGGGTCTGCTCACTGGACATCACACCTCCAGGGCCAGACACAGTCCCACCCTTTGTTTTACTGTTTAGAAGGGAAAAAAGAAATATCCTGAAACTATGTTCCCAAATGATACAACATTTTTATTAGTAATTCTATTTTATTTCTTAAGAGCAAGTCATGTATACATTTTGGGTAAAGTACCAACGTTTACCAAGGCTGGAAGAGTTTGGGAGGCGGAGGCAGAAGGAAAGAAACTTTTTTTACCCATTTAAATCAATTTAGTAGAGTAAGTTACAGCTATCCACATTTTAAAGCCCCTCTAAACTGCCTGTGAAACTATCTAATGGATGAACAAAGGCAAATTACTGCTTTCTTCTCATATATGTAATAAGGGATTAACAATATAGCAAAAATATAAAGGAGGTCTGTTGAGACCTCCAGGGGAAAAGCATTACATGAGTATTGCTTTGAATGTAAATAAGAAAATAAGAAAGTAAATGAAAGCAAGGTCTAGGAATAGAAAAGTAAAAAAAAAAAGCTTGTAAAGCCAATGCAAGTGGAAAAAAGTTTTGTCAAATTAAGACTGAAAAAGTTCAGTTAATTACTGTGACCAGAAACAGCTGGTGTTCCTAATATTATCTGCATTAGTACCATGAGAGATTTGTTGCATTTATTTCCTATCATATGACCACTGCAGTTCAGTCTCTGCTCCGCAGCTGTCCCGGGTAGTGTCTAATGTAGGCTGCCTTTGTTTTAGGTATTTGGTACACGGCGCAAAGTCAAAACAAGTTCCTGAGCTTTCAGACTAAACCCGCCTGGTGTAACACAGCCGCTGTTTGCCTATGAGCTGCTTAACTGGTTATGCAGGCTTTACAATAGCACATATAGTAAAACTGTAATGTTTAAAGGGTAAATATATCTCATTTTTATAAAATACATATTATTTGCATGTTATAAAACACAGGAAAAATGGGGAAAGTTCTAACATATTATCATAAATGCAATTCTTTAAGATATTGACAGAAATACCTGTTTTGCGAACTTTTGGGCAGCACCAGTTATATACGCTTTTATCAAAGTACAAAGAAAGTAACTTTATAACTGGAACACTACAGTAAAATAAGTTTTGTGTTCAGTTTAGCTAAGCAGTAGCCTAGGTAGTTCTGGTTTTTGCTTTTCAACCTAAAGCTCCTACCATATACCTACTATGAGATGCTCACATGAAATAGGCCAAAAAACATAGCTGCCATCTGTAGACTTCGTAACTCACCTTAAAAGGGGTCTTTTAAATCAGTGACCTATTTCAATGCTTTCTGTGTCTTGGATTTTAATCTTTTTCTGTAACAAAAAAATTGCTGATTAAAGCAAAATTTGTTTTTTCTTTCAATATCTTCAGTTACTACTAGTGAAGTTAGGTGGCATTAAAATTGACAGCAGCTGTAACTCCTTTTCATTATTCATCCGGTAAACACTGACTTCTCAGGCCCATAAGAGAGACCCTTCCAGCAGTAATCAATCAAGAACAATCACTTTCCAAAGCCAAATTTTATTGCCATTAAGGCATATTCCATACAGGAATTTGGGTGCTAGCAGAGTCTCCGGAGAGAGGCAGTATAGCTTCTTCATCCAGCTGACTGAATTAAAAGTGACAGTGTCACCATATAATACACTTACACCAGAATGAAAGTTTGGTCAGTTAAGGTCACACAACTGTAGTTTGCAGTTTCCTCAGCTGAGCGGTATCTGTTGCAATGGATCCGTTGATGGAAACATTAATCCAAATAAAAGGTCTTTGGTACTTTCTTCCCTTGCTTTGTCCACACCAGCACCAGTATCCAGAAACGTTGTAGAAGCTGCCCACAGAAGCCAGGAGATACAGTATGATGTAAAGTATTATCCCTCCGATCACACATTTTTGTTGTCTGTGACATACTTTTCTTCAAATCCATTTCTCAGCTCTGCAACCTGGTCTCATCCCCGGTCTTTTCTCTTCCTTCTCTCCAGTGTTTCTGGTCACTACATTGCTTTTCTCTCCTCACACGCTGTTTACTGAAGATTAAGTGAAGTTAACAATAGCACCCAAAATTGTAATTGTGCAGCAGATTAGAAATTCAAAAGGGCTCAAAGCCAGGCAGCTATAAAACTTAACAGTCATTTCATGAGCTGAGTTATTCAAGCAGAAGTAAGCTTCAAGTCCTGGAGTTTATGCTTCTTCCCCACAACTGTCATCCACATGTGGCTAATAAATTAACCACACAGACCGACCCAAGTCAAGACTGCATAGACCACTGCTGTAGAGGAGTAACAGTGACTGAATCTCTTGGGACAGAATTTGTGGTTTTGTCTGAAAAGGAACAGTGTGGTGTAATGAAAAAACGGTGACAGCTTATTGTGGAACCAGGCGCAGAGAGAAGCGCTTTTCCAGGCGCGAGGGTGCTGGGAGAAGGCAGAGCTTTGGGACTGACAAGTTTCTAACATCGGCATTCTTGCATGGAGCTTTCAGCATCAGCGCTGCTGTGGAAAGCTTCCAGTATCATGTTCAAGCGTGGAAAATTTTCAATACTGCCTTCCTTGTTGGAGGACAGACAGATGTTAAAGAGTACAACTGTTTGGTTTCTTATGCTGCCCTATGCTGCATGACATTGCATGACATAACCCTCTATGTATATATTTAATTGTACAAAAGCCTTCTTTTTCAGAGAAGAGAATCTAGAAAAAGAATAAATTTAAAAGAACAGAGGACCTCATTTCTTTCTTAAAACATTTGATTAAATCATTTGAAAGTCAGGTCTCATTTTTTCCCATAGCAGAAATTACACTTTCTCACTCTACCTGCTTTTCCACAGTCATTTTCTTCATATTCTTAAAGCAGGTATGAAAACAGATGCAACACAGAAATCCTCACTGCAATTGTATCCCATAATTTCCAAAGACTGTTCCAAAGTATTTTTTTTTCCATCAACTTGCTATATTAAGAGTAAAAATATGTTAATAATAAAGTTCTAAAAAGCTTTTTTTTTTTTGTTCAAGAACTGACAGAGAATGGATTTGGAAGGGTAAAATGGGAAAAATTTTTCTCTCCTTTCAACTGTTAAAAAACCATTTCTGGTGCCTGTAAGCCATCCTGATAACTTTTCAGTGACAAACTCCCAGAGAGGTCATGACTTGCTGTTTTAGAAGCACTGACGTTGAGAAAACTCTGTTTTCTGAAACCTAGTGGACCACCTCATTGTTCTTTCAACTGCATCGGTGAGGATTCAGAAGTAAAACTGATTTTGATGGAGTTAACCTACACTTTCATATGGCTGTAAACAATGCACAAGGTACCTATGAATTTGTTCTCATTTGAACGGCGTGATATGGAAAGCTCTGGGTGAGTCTGGTGGATGAAGAATGGTTTTACACCAGAGATACTAATGGCTGTACTATGATTCATTCAGTACACACTCGTAAGATTCTACCATCTGTTACAAAGCTACTTTATTAACTAGAAAACACTCCACAAGAAACTGTCATATCATATACAGGTGGTTTACTACAAAGTTAATAAGTAACCCATCTGGCAGCTTAATTCACCAAAAAAATAGTGCTTTCCAACTAATAGATGAAGTAAAAGCATTTTTAAAGCCTGTTTAAAGCAAATCCTTGCAAAGTGGCTAGGCCTTCACACAATTCAGTACCACAGAGCTGAGAACATGAATTTGCTACTGTGGTGTAGCACAGAAGTAGTAGAATGGTTTGCAAGTAATAAATACTGTAAGACAGAATATCCCCTTTGCAAATGTTGATTTTAGAAGATAAGCATAAGCTTTGTTTGTAGGTTAAGCGCTATCAAAAGGAATAGCCACAGAAGTTAGCCAATATAAGAATTTGGATAACTGGCTTCTGACAGGCTTTAACATCTGCAAAGGGAATACAGATCTCCACATCGCTCTGTCAATTTACTTCCCAACTACCCTCTCTTCAAAGAAGGTTTTGCCTAACTTTTTCCAGTATCCATTATGTCTTTTAGGGCTGTGGTTTGAGCAAACACATAAAGCTTAAAATGAAACAGCCATTTACTACTATATTAGTGAACTGTTCTGCATGAACATGTCCTTGTCAGGAAAACAAAAAAAAAAAAGAAGAGCTTGAAGGCCTGGACCTGGTAAGTGCTTCTTACTCAACACTCCTTACACTAAGCAGATCTGGAATGGGGGAGACTCTAAAGGTCAAGACATCTCACACCTTCAACTAGTCAATACCCTCACATAGCTTAAATCTTCTTGCTGCTGTCTTTTACAGTTTTGAGGTTTTTTTGCCATTCAGCTAGGTTAACATGATTAAAATTCTACTGAAGGCATGGCATCTTCAGTAAGCAAAGTTAGAGTCTTGCTTTCCAGCACTGCTATAACTACACCTGAAAAAGCAAGTGTTAGAAACTCCTTAGATTAGCAAGAATACTTATCTGATGTTAACTAGAGAAGCGGATGAAAATAACCAGAGAGGAGAAAACCAACATCAGCAAAACCCGTTATCGTGTACACTAGTGCCAAATCACAGTAAGACAGACTAAATGACTGGACGGAAACTTCGGTTTTATCCCCAAACCAAAAGGGCCAGATTCAGCACCGGTGGTTCCCTTGAAAGCATAAACTGCGAACAACCGGCGTTGCAACTTCGACTGAGTTTTACTGCCAGGCTTTCCACTGCTGCGGCTTTAACGCCACACGAAGAGAGGGGACGCTTTCCCTCCCCAGACTCGGTGCTTTTAGTCCGGCGTGAGAGAGCAAACCCACCCCCCTGCAGCCAGCCACGGGCTCTGCTTTTAAGCCCCGGCAGCCGGAGAGGCGGCGGCAGACGTCCCCTCCGGCAGGCCAGGCCCCTCTCCCCCCGAGGGGTGCTGCAAGCCGGGCCCAGCACCTCGGCGGCACCCCGAGCCCTCCCCTCCCGTTGAAGCCAGCGCAGCGCAGGCCCCGCGGGGCGGGAGCCGGGGGCGGCGCCGCCCCGGCCGTTACCCCGCGGCGGGTCAGGGCGAGGGCAGGGCCGCAGGGCCGCCCGGCCCCACCGCCCCCCCGGCAGCGGGCCCCGCTCGGGCGGCGCGGCCGGAGGCGAAGCCCAGTTTTGCAGCTGGCAGCTGCTGCCCGCCAGGCGCGGGGAGCCGCGGGCCCGCCGCCGCCGCCCCGAGAGGGAGGGAGGGAGGGAGGGAGGGCCGCGCTCGTCGCCGCGGCCTGCCCCTGGCTGCCCCCCCGGGCGGGCGGAAGGCAGCGCCGAGGGCGCCGGCTCCCCCCATCCGAGGAGGCCCCAGAGCCTCCGGCGGCCAGGCCGCAAGCGGGGCAGCCGCCCGCTGCCGTGCCTCCCGAGACCGCCGGCACAGGCTTAGTCCCGAGCCGCGGCTGCGGGCGCTACCCAGAGCCGACCCCGCCCGCCCCAGCGGGCCCCACCGCCACCCGTCCCCTTCCGCAGCTCCGCTGGCTTTGCCCGCCCCACCGCCCTCCTCGCTCCCTTTGTAGTTTTAAACCACGCTACAGCATCCCGCTCTGCCCAATCAAAACGCGCGCAGTCCCTGGCGGCCAATGGCGGGGGCCCCCGCGGTTTTTTAAACCGTCCCTCTCACCCAATCACCGCCCAGCGCTTTTAGTTCCGCCCCCTTCACTATCCTCACCCCAACCGGTTCCAACGAGTATGGGCGCTAACGACCCCCTCGCGCTCGACCTAGCCGTGGAGCTGCTCGGCCACTGACGTCGGCACGGCAACCAGCGAATCCCTGGTGGCCCCGGCCCTAGGGGGCGGGACCGCAGGCAGTTTGAACCGGCGCGGCAGCCAATCCGCTGCGGCGGGGGGCGGGCCCCCGGGAGCCGCGGCTCAAGTTGCTGTGGCGGGTAGGGCTGTGGAAAACAAGAGGCTGTAAGTGCGCCGCCGGGAAACCATTTAGCAGCAGCCGCGGAGGGAGCAGAGCCCCGCGCCGCCGCCGCCCGCTCCACCCAGCCAGGCAAGGCCCCGCGCACCCCCCGCCGGCGGAGGCCGCAGGGCAGCGGCAGGGCGCCGGGAAAGGGGGAGCGGGAAGGAGGGGGCGCCGCCGCCGCCGCTTCTGGGCGCGGAGGGAGCGCGGGGTTGCCGGGGCGGGCGGGCGGCGCGCCCGGGCCCGAGGGGGCGATTCCCCGCCGGGCGGGTGGGGCCGGCCGCGCCGGGAGGGCGGCAGGGCGGCCCCGCCGGGGAGGGCTGGGACGCGGGCGGCGGCGCCGTGCGGGCCGCCCGCCTCGGCCGCCGCGGGGGGCGGGTGGAGGCGCCTGGCGGCGGCGGCGGAACGTGCTGCGGGGCGGGCGGGCGAGGGGCTGCGGCGGGGAGGGGCCGGCGGCCGCGGAGGGCGTGTTTGGGCGGGAAGGCGCCGGCGGGCGAGAGGCGGGAGCGGCCTGAGGCGAGGCGCGGCCCCGCCCGGCCGGGGCTCGCTGCGCTCCGCGGCCCCGCCCTCACGCCGCCTCTCCCCTCCCACCCCTCGCAGGGACCCGCCGCCGACCTCGCCATGGGCAAAGGCGACCCCAACAAGCCGCGGGGCAAGATGTCCTCGTACGCCTACTTCGTGCAGACCTGCCGCGAGGAGCACAAGAAGAAGCACCCGGACTCGTCCGTCAACTTCGCCGAGTTCTCACGGAAGTGCTCGGAGCGGTGGAAGGTGAGCGGGGCCCGGCCCGGCCCTGCCGCGCTGAGCCCGGCCCCCGCCCCTGCTGCGGGCTGCTGGGAAAAAGATCCCTGCTAGCAGCTGCTGCTCGGCCGTTAGTGGGTCACCGGGCGCTTTATCTGACCCAGACTCTTCTCCTTTCCCCTCCGTGTGTCTGCAGACCATGTCCAGCAAGGAAAAAGGAAAGTTCGAAGAAATGGCTAAAGGAGACAAAGCTCGTTATGACAGGGAGATGAAAAACTATGTTCCTCCTAAAGGCGAGAAGAAGGGAAAGAAAAAGGACCCCAATGCTCCTAAAAGACCACCGTGAGTGTTTCTGTGACGGGGGGGGGGGGGGGGGGGGGATGGGAGGGGGGTATTAGTTCCAATAGTCTGACACTTAATTTTAATCACTGTCTCTCATTTTAGATCTGCGTTCTTCCTTTTCTGTTCTGAACACCGTCCAAAAATCAAAAATGATCATCCTGGCTTGTCTATTGGAGATACAGCAAAGAAATTAGGAGAAATGTGGTCTGAACAGTCAGCCAAAGATAAACAGCCATATGAACAGAAGGCTGCAAAACTAAAGGAGAAATATGAAAAGGTAGAGTGAAAGTGATAAAATAATGGTTAAAGCTGTAGAGGTTGCTGTAAATGTGTGGCTTTCATTTTGCACTTAAACTATATACGGTTCATACTTCTAAATGTTTATGTCAGCCTTTGTCAGGCTTCAGACTGCATGGTGTGGGAGGCATCTGCAACCCTTACAGTGAACCTGGATGTGGTTTTTACGCGTCTAGAGATTTTACCAAAAAGATGCTTTACTTCCAGAAAACAGGTCACCTGCTTGGAAAAGTACACAGTCATACTCCAAAGCACTGTGGTCATAAAATTCTTAAAATGGGATAATGCGTTCTCTTGCCAAAAGGCGTAAGCATGAAAGTCCCAAGGTTGAAACCCTGCTTTTGCGCACACACTGTATTTGATCTGCACAGTATAGCATTAAGTTATTGAAGCAGTACAAATTTGTCTTCAGAGTTGCATTGCCAGCAACTAAACAGCATTTTTCTTGCAGGATATTGCAGCGTATCGTGCCAAGAGCAAGAGTGACGCAGGAAAAAAGGGCCCAGGTAGGCCTGCAGGATCTAAGAAGAAAGCAGAACCAGAAGAGGAGGAGGAGGAGGAGGAAGATGAAGAAGAGGAAGAAGAAGATGAGGATGAGGAATAAATGAATGTCCTGCTGTAAAGATTTATGCTCAAAATCCAATATTTTGCTAAGAATGTGAACTCAAGTGCAGCTCATTGTTAGCTTCAGTATAAAAATCTGTACAGAATTGTGTATAGGTAACGTGGTTCTTTGTAGGGAGACCTCTATTTTTAATGTAAGTAGTAGCCGAGGGCTGCTACAGTTTGGTTTAAAAAAAAAAAAAAAAAAGTTGTGGAATGTTTCTGCATATTTAATGGTTTTGTTGAAATTCAGTGACTGATAGCCAGGTGTTTCTTTATAGCTAAGTAAAACAAAGGAGGTAGCTTAATAGCTGATCTTATATTTTGTAGTATATTGCATTGTATTACTTTTTTAACAATTTTGTAATAAAATGTTGTACATGATTACTGTTGTATTCTTGATGTTTCTGAGAAGCTGGGTACTCCCGGAATGCTGAAGCCCTGTGCAGGATCAGGCTTTGCATTGTTCTTGGGCTATTGCTGTTGCTGCAAAACTGGCAAGTCTTGAAGTGTTGACTCCTGTAGTTTATACTGGATTTGAAACTTTTTTTCTTTCCTCTTTAACCGCAATTCTCTCTCCCACATACGCTACCCTTAGTGGTAATTGATGTTTTTCTTACGCAAGCATTTCCTTCTGTCACCTTCTGAGGGAAAAAAGTATCTCTAGTTTTAAGTGCCAAAGTTGCTGATGTTCCTGGATTTGCATCCCCCCCCCAAACTAATGAAGCAGAGGTTTTCAAGTTTTATCTTGGTGTATTAGCTGATAATGAGCGAATCTTAGGAACTTTCTCTCCCTGAGCTCAGGGTCACTGGCCTTTTCCGCTGTCTGTATCAGGGTAGGAAAGTTGGCTATAAGACAGATGGGGCTAGAGGTATGTCTTCCCAGATGTTCCCTACTCCTTCCCTCTCCCCCCGGCCCCAGTATTAGTGGCTTCTCATAAAATACACAGCTTGCAGAACAGCATGAAAAATGTTGGAATGTTATCTCCGCACATGCCAATAAATTGCTGCAGGAAAGAGAGGCGGCATTTGTAAAGAACATGTGCTATGTTCCTGTTTGTGGTGGTAACTGTATTGCCTGTTACACTAGGCCTTGGTTTTTTCAGGTTTTTTCACTTAACCTTTAGTATATTTAAAAGCCTAAATCTAGATATCTAACAATATTTGCAAGTGGGGAGTTGGAGATCCCACAGATAAACTAATAGCTTAAGTTTAATTTGTTGAGATAAATACTAGGCAATACCCTTTGCAAGCCCAGCACTGAAAAAAACATTTAATGTCTAAAGTATTAAGCACTATAAAGGGCAGGCTTCCAGCTTTTTTCTGGTTTTTAAAGTGTCTCCCTATTGTCTATCAACTTCCGAAATAAATTTGCATGCAGTCATTGTACATGTGTAAGACAAAAAAAAATATTTCAGCTCTATAAACATGCCAAATGCCACTGCAGTACGTTAAAGATAACATAGCGCTTTCTGAAACGAGTCTTGACAAAACCACTTTGTGTATTCCTGAAAGTATGGAAATAAGGTAACTGTAAAGGCAATTAAAACATTTTTCTAGTGAAGTAGGCACTAACCTTTGAAGGCCTTAGAAACCTGGAGTTGTTTTTTTCCTCCCTACCCTGCCCCTGAGATACTTAAAGGAGTATCAGAAGGATTAGCTGCTGTCTTACATGTTGGACCTACTGGAGATACTCGGCACAGGCAGGATCCATAGCTCCCTTTTGCAAGCTCAGATTTTGGGAAGCCACAGGCATAAACTGGAAGTGAGAGGCAGTTGTTTTCCATGCAGTACATCCAGCGCTGAAGAACATTTTCTCCTGTAGAGAGTCTGCAATCCTAGAGCACCTTTATCCTTAACTCAAAAATTCTTCCAGCTAGAGGCAATTCGCTGTCATAGCGTGTAGCCGAGACTATGTTTGTCTCATTTGCAGCATATTCTGTTCAGATTTCCCTGTAGAAACCCACTGTCACCTCCCCTCAATTCTCAGACTCCCTCCCTGAACAGACCGGTGATGCTTCAAGAAGTCTTTCTGATTAGATTTAAATAATCTTTTGCAGTGGAGCACTAGCATCAGAGTAAACTGACTAGTTTGATTATTTGAAATGTTTTTTACTGCTGCTCAAGTGCTTTTGAATTGAAATGAAATACAACCCTTCAGGTGTCCTAGAAAGCTGTGCGGGTTACAGAATTTTAAATATTCTGTCAGAATAAGAACATATTTTGAGGTCATTCAGAACAAAGGAGCTCTTCTAATATTTTCCTCAGTGAGGTAAAATGACTTTTGGGTTCAATTCCATTTAGCATTAATTGGCTAATTCAGCTTCAATGCAACTTCTGCACAAATCAGTGCAGAACTGCCTAATGTTGCCACTCCGTTGTCCCACGTCCTAACGATGCTCTATGAAAAGCCACCTGTGGGTTACTTTTGTTTATGATCTCATTTACAAATATATCTTGACTGCTGGAGATCCTCATTGCAAAAACAGTCTATTGCACCGCTCTACTAGCCTGACCCACATCATTACACAGATCATTTTGTGCGCACGCCGTGTCAGCATGAGCTGCAGCAAGCCACGGCAAAGCTCTGCATCAAGCTGATCTATCAACTAAGAACGACGTCAAGACTAAAGATAATTAGTAGGTGTTTTAAGATAATATTTTTGTCCTTACAATAAGAAGGATGTTGAGTATAGATTAAAGGCAAATGGAAAAGAGCATGTGGAAATTACTACTTTCAAATTAAGCTTTAAAAAGTATGGTATGTCACGTCGGGGGGTTCAGATAATGCCCATCTGTGAGCGCTGAAAGAACTAGCACTGGAAAGGACTAGTAAGGGATCAAAGTGCAACAGGAATGTTCAGAAAAGGTAAGGCCACAGAAGAAAAGCTAAATTAGTTTTTCACATCCGTGTTCAATATGGACAATCTTATGAAATTACTCACGGGAAACTTTTCACTGGAGGTGAACTGGGAGGTCTGTCTCATATCAAAACTAAAAGGGATGCCCAAAATGGTTGCAGGCATCAGGGAGACTGCGCACGTTGCATTAGAGGTCCAGCAAAAAGGCATACCACCCAGTAAAGCAGACCAAAAGACTGCCAAAAAAAAAAAAAGACTGAGGTGAATAAAGAGTGGGTATGAGAGAACAACAAGTGTAGCAAAGCAGGCTTTAAAAAGTTGACGCTATTTCTAAACCAGTGTACCAGAAGACACCTATACCCCAACAGGCCAGACACAGCAATGCGTGGCAGGAAAGAATAGCATCAGAGCAACGCGAGAAAACTCACGGATTAATAACAACTTTCAAACACCTCAGAACCAGGAGACCTGCCAAACAGTCCTAGGGACTAAAGATGGTCAAGATATAGTAGCAATGCCTAGAGAAGATTTCAGGAAAAGAAAAGTTTTTTTCAGCCTTGTAGTGGAGCTTCAGGAAGTTTTCATGACAGAACTTTTTAATGGGAGAGGCATGGTGGAGCATCTGTCTCAAATCCAAGTGTAAAAGGTTTTGAAACAAAATGACAGGACAGATGGTATTCATCCAAGAGTTCTAAGGAAATTCAAGGATGAAATGGATGAACTATGAACTGTACTTTATATTTTTCTTCACTTAAAGCTGCCTTAGTGCTAGAGGAATGGAAGGTCACAAATATGACACTAATTTTCAGAAAGCATTCTGTGGAGATATAGGGAACTTCAGACCAGTAATGTCCATATGGCAAGTTGGTAGGAGCCACAGTACAGCTGAGAGTTGCTGGACAAATGGCTAAATAGGACTCGCGGTTTCACAAGAGGAAATCCTGTTCCACAGACCTGTAAATATGCTTCAAAGAGATCAGTGAATTTGAAGGTAAAGGAGATCAGGTAGTTCTGGTCTACTTGAGTGTCTTCTGGTCTACTTCTCATAAAAAAAAAGTCACCATTAAAGGCCTTGCATGAATAAATAGCTGGTTAACAATACAGGAACAAAATAAGAATCAGTCATCAGTTTCACCAGTGGAGGAAAATCACCTCTGAAATCCCACAGGTTATTTTTGGAGATGGGGTTAATGGCTAGTGAAGACTGTTTAATATACACATAAGTGTCTTGGAAAAAAAGTGGTGAATGGTGCTACAAGAAAGATGAGAGCTAACAGCGAAGAACTGCAAAGCCAGCCTCCAGCCTGAAGTGACAGGATAATAAAACCAGCAGGTGAAATACGGCATTAATACAGAGTGTATTAAATGTTAATACGTGCTCCCCCAACACATGCGAAGGGGAAAAAGCAGGCCTAACGTTTATGTCATGGGTAATGAGGGTGGACAATAAACTACATTTCAGGAGATGCTGGAGCCTTAATAGATAATTCTGTGAAGATGTAATAGATGTTTGCTGGAAAAGCAAATAGCGTGTTACGCATTATTAGGTAAAGAGTTAAGAACAAACCAAATATTTAGTATTTCCTTACTGTCTTCCTAAAGGAATATAAAGTTTCCTTTTTCTTAGATCAACTTAGAACAAAGCCTATTTACAAAGTTGTTCTTACTTTTCCCAAGCAAAACCTATGGTCTGAAGAACTGCAAATATACCTCTTTTGGGTTTTGGTTTTTTTTTTTTTTTTTTGTGCGTTTTCGAAAGGAAAAGCTTGATCAGAACAGCTACAGACCTGGGAACTGACTACAGTATATACCTAGAACAATATATACTTAGAACTCAAATAACACAAAAGAAATTGCAAACGCATGTGGAGAGAAAATCAGAAAAAATGGAATAGGAGTTTTATCTTTGATTAGCTAATGATCTATTGAACTGTTTTCATAACTGTCTATTGCAGGCATCTTGTATATAACATCGGTACATAATCTAATACTTGCTGCTCAGTGATGGATTATTTTCTGTGGTGGTGACTGTCACTGATCCTGCTTCACTTGCCTTAACATCCTTAGCATACATTTATTTTCTGTTTGTTTTCTCATTTTGGCTTGTATTTCTTTCCACATCTTGAAATACATTAAGTGTTTTGCCAGCAACCCCTGCATTTCCAAAATTGCTGGGCCTCTCGTATGAGCCGCATCACAGCCCCGTCTGCTTTTCCATGATTCCTTTTGAATCCAGTGTCAAGAATCCCGTAACGGAGCCCAGATGTCGAGCTTGCTGCAGCATTCTCCAATGCACGCAGCCCTTGAGGGATGCATAACTCTGCTGGATGTGCACAAGATTCAGACCTACCCAGTCAAAAAGCTGACCGCCTACACAAATTTCTCTTCATCAGCGCAATTAAGTAATTCTCACAGGCCAGCACCAATTAGTGAGTGAACCTGTACGTTGTTCTGGCTATCCTGATACCCTGAGATCAACTATCCCCCCCTAGCCTCAGTGTTGGAGAAGCTCTTGATGTTCCAGGACTGAGTATGGAGTCAACCACCAGAAAAACCTTTAGCCAGCAAATCCAGTGCTCTACCTGTAAGTTGTATGGCTATTCTCAATGTTTCCTGGCCCAAACATCTATTGGTAAAGTTTGTATCCATAAATCAGTTCTCCAGCAGAGCTCTCTACAACTACGTGAAAGGGGGTTGTAGTGAGGTGGGGGTTGGTCTCTTCTCCCAAGTAGTTAGCAATAGGTCGAGAGAAAATGGCCTCAAGCTGCACCAGGGGAGGTCTAGATTGGATATTAGGAAAAATTTCTTCACAGAAAGGGTAGTCAAGCATTGGAACAGGCTGCCCAGAGAGGTGGTGAAGTCCCCACCCCGGAAGCGTTCAAAAAACGGGTAGAGGTGGCACTTTGGGACATGGTTTAGTGGACATGGTGGTGTTGGGTTGGTGGTTGGACTGATGATCTTAGAGATCCTTTCCAATCTTAATGATTCCTAGTTTTTACTTTCATTAAAAATAATCCAGCCACCAAGCCACGAAACACAAAATTGCTCCTCTACCCTTAATTGGCTTAGTGGTGGACTTGGTAGCGTTAGGTTAATGGTTGGACTGGATGATCTTAAAGGTCTTTTCCAACCTAAATGATTCTATGATTCTATATTTGTGTGGACAAGACCATATGCTTCTAAAGGCCCTTTGAAAAATGTGCTGTGATGATATTATTGTCAGTGCTGCCACCCCGAAGCCAGCTCCTGGCTGGCTGGACCCAGCACTGACCTAGAACTAACTACTCCTTTGGGAATTAAGACCTTTATCAAGCCTTCATAATTCTGCTATATCACACTGATTTGTCTCAGCAGAGGAGTGAACTGCAGAGCAAGTGTGGCTCTTCTGAAACCTTGAAACTTTTTGCATCATCAGATGTGACGGATGACCAAAGTCTGCCTAGATTCAAACTGGTTGGACAAATTCTGGACTATTAAATAGAAAATACCACCTCTAGCTCAGAAAGTGCTTGAGTTGTGTATTGCCAGAAGTAGGGACAGTGTTAGACAGGTATCCTTGCCCTGTCCTTCTGCTCTGCCCTGTGCTTCCTTAACCGTGTTGATACCACTGACCATGGAGGGAGACAGGCTACAGTGCTAGCTGGACTCTTGGTCTGATCTTGCATGTACTTTTTAAGTTCTTATGTTAAGCTCAGTTCTTATCCTAAGTCAAAATATTTTCCAACTTTGTCCACCAGAGACAAAGGGTCCTGATATTTCAGGAGCGTGGACTCCATTCGTCTCATAGTCATCACACGGAAGATACCATAACAGGCAAAAAAAAAAAAAAAAAAAAAGCAGGAGGAGTGGTTCCTATCTCCAACTGGGAATGGCCCAGTTCAACTTTACTTTATTCCCAATAGCTTTAGTATCAGTAGTAGCCAGACTGCACTCTGCTATAGGGTTACAGAATTGTTTTCCTCAGCGACACCCCACACCATCTTACCTTCACTCCCAAATGGCAGGACAGACAGCTTTCCCTTCCGTTGCTGGGTTGCTTAGCTCTGTCCTTAGAGGTTCCTTGGCATCTTCAGGACAGGTAGAACTTCAGGGCATTCCTCAGTACAACTGGAAGAACAGTGTGACCAGAAGCACTTCCAGAGCTTGGTGTGCTTTTTCTCCTGGTCAGCTCTTCCCAAAGCTCCCTTCTTATGATGTTCCCAAGAATCCTCCAGAAGGCCTCTATTTTCATCCAGTTCTACTTTCATTCATTGTTTCTGCTGCCTCAGAAATAAAAATATGAAAATTGCAACTGTAGCTGCCTGGTGGGCAACGGTGATGGCCTTGAGGACTCTGGCAAGAGGGTGTAGCCATCCTGCAGGCTCAGGCTAGCAAGGCATCCATGGCCAGGTAGGGCTCGGCGTCTCCTGAGCATACCTCAGGATGACACAGTGCTTCCCCAGCGGGATGAGATCCATGGCTGTGTGGTAGCACAGCTTGCAGAGGGTGCATTTTCACCTAACAGCCCTTGGAAATGCAGGCACCAGCCTTCATGGCGTTGGCCGTAGCTGTTACCTGCAAGCGCTAATGCTGTAGCTCTGTGGCTGGCCTAACTCAGAGGACATGCACCCACACACAGAAGATCCAGCGGACTTTATACTCAGAGATCCACCACTATTTAATGTCAGGGCTTGTTCAAAGATCCTGGCCTACGCTATTTTCCTGGGGAAATCTTTCCACAAATTTCATGGGAAAAGGCTGTATTTTGATTCCTATTTCCACTCTAGTGCCTTCAAGTGATTCAGACAGCCTATTCCAAGCAGGACTTCCTCATCTGCATTTGAAGACTGTGCTTTTAACAGCTGTCTGGGCATGGTGCCTTCTTGACTGACACACACTGCCACCAGCAGCCCTTCCCAGGCAAATAAAATACCATCTCTCCATTAATTTTCCCTTCCCCTTTCAGGACCCCTGGGACTCTCAGCCATAGGGCTGCTGTTGCCATCACATGCATCTCGGGCATGAAAGTTTGTTTTGTTTTTAATATGGGTTAGTGCTAGACTGCTTCTCCCACCTTTCTGCTCCTTTCTTGTGCAGAAGATGTTATTCTTCCACAAGAAACATCACTGAGTTGCTTGAACTGGCAGCCCATCAGAGGCAGTTCTGCTTTCACACTGAACGATCGCATTCATGAGACCTGCGGGATCCACCTAGCCCTTAGCCCTGCTTTACCTGCGTTCCACTTTGGATGGGGCACAGTTTTTGTCCCTAAAGCAATGGCATTTCTTTTCAGTGAAGTATATGACTGAGAAAAAGAAGGGATCTAACATGCAAACATACCTTTTCATCTTGGTGTTTGAACAGCTGTAAGTCCTCTTTACACACTTTGATCCTGGTCACCTTCGTGGACCTGTTAACTGAAGGAACATGCATTTTTCATCAGTCAGTTAAGATTCATCAGACCGTATGCTATGCTGCTACCTTGCTGCAGAGTCTCCATCCACACTGTTGTTCAGAACAGCCACAGAGTAGTGCAACGTGGTGGAAAACCTAAGGGTTGTGCAGACAGCTTATTTTTTCTTTTATCAGGACCCATGTTACATGGTAATGAAAAATACTTAAACTTTTGTTTCTCAGCGTGAAGAATGGACTATGTTTTTAACATTTAAAAAACAAATGTTACTAACCATTAACTGGGTTACCGAGATGTATAATCCACACAAACATCTCTTCCCACTTTTGCTGTGCTCCAAACTAGTTAATGGAGCTGAGGGCATGACGAGCGAGGCAGCACACACCAGTGCATGCACCTGTGGCAGCAGCATGTGAGGGAAGATGACCAGAGGCTCCCCACAGTGAAAGGAGGTCCAAAGGGAGGCAAAGTCACCTACATTTTTTGATAGCCTATCACTTTTTCTACCAAGCCTCATTCTACACAGAGCGTCCTCCTGTTCAGTGCCAGCCAAGCTACACAACTTCCTATTGCAACACTACAGGAGTTCAGAGGAGGCTTGCAGGGTAAGTGAAGTCAACAACCAGAGGACTAAATGCTGGCAACCGCTTCTGATGTTCCCAGAAAGTAAATATTACTCTGGAAGATAACCACTGATACTTCTCAAGGATTGCTCTCATAAATGTAGCGAGATAAGATTTCAGAACGCAGCAAGACCTAGTATTCCCATGCCTTTTATAGCAAGGAAAAGAACAACTAGAAACAGAAACACTGCTAATTTGTTTTTCCTGAGCTGTTTCTTTTCACCTATTAGAACTGATAGATCAAGCTCACCAGCAGGGAACAAACAATAAATGCTTTTACAAAAAAAACCCCAGTTTGTGTTCAATGGTGTAGATAATTTCTTCTGCTGTTCTGAAATTCCTGTGCCTCTATGAATCTTGCATAATTTGGCCATCTGTAACCTAAAGGAAAAATTGTGCTTGATATACAGCAACATCTAGCAAAGCATCTTTTGCGTTTTTATAGGCAGCTGGTGTGTTTTTTCTTTTCACGTGAAAAGTCTCATAGATCAGAGATAAGCATAAAGTTTTTACATCCCTGGCATAGTGTAATAGATCTCAGGCTTCTTGGTCTAGTTTCAGAGCAGTAAGTTGTCTTGACTGTTGTCTTTAGGGACTGCAATTTGGAGGCAGATGGTATGGAAGAAGCAGACAGTAATAGAGGAGATTGACTGGCATTAGGGAAAGAGAACAAATTGATTCTAGGATGCCATCAATGGGGACAGCATCTTTGGTCCTGCTCAAAGGGTGCTGTTGGTTCTCTTGGTGCTAGGATCTCCAGTAATGAAGAAAGATGTCCCCTCCTTCCTATCACCCCCTGTTTCCATACATAAAAGGGTATTTCCTACATGAACTGGCTGCTGCTGTACCTCCAGGGTTTTGCCAAAGGAGCCTTTTGAAATTTGAATACACAAAAGTGCACTGACAGACATAGCTGGGAAACAAGAATCCCATCTGTAAAAAGTGCTGTAGGTTTCAGCATTTAGGTTTGCTCTTAGGCCAGAACTTGTGAATTCCATGTCCTGATTTAATTGCATACTCTTTTGCTAAGAAACCTTCTCAGGAAAAAAAAAAGTTTGATTGAAACATGTTTGTTGGTGGAAACATACACAGACTAAGATAAGCTATAGAGTCAAAACACTACCAACTAGTCCTGACCTTTGGTTCTACTTTAGAAATCATTCTCAAGCTCATTTTCTATAAGCATATTAAATCTACCTATTTAGATCGGGGCAGGTGATAGAAAAATCCAAATGTGTCCACGTGGCAACTCTCAGTGCGAATTTAATTTTTCACTTCACTAGAAAAAAAAATGAGTTCCCACAGATATGACAAAAGGTACCTAGATAAAAAATAAAATAAACACTTTCAATATTTGCAAGTTTGTAACACTGAAGTTGTCTAGATTTAGAGATATGGGGTTTCTATAAAGGTAATAATCAATTTTTACTCTGTAAAAGTATAGTAAACCCAAGAGTTCAAATATTTTATTTACTTCACCTAAAAAACAAGCAACCCATAAGTAAGATTATACATAGGTTTCCCAGATTTATCCCTAATAAATTTTTTAAAGATTTATACAATTTCTACAGAAACATACAGTGTATCAAAATCTGCATAAATCAAATTTATAAAATATGTAGAAATGCATAGTGATATTCTCATCAACTTACAAAGCAAGAATATGGGAATTATTTTTTTTCCAAGCCTGCTATAGTAGGAAAAGTCATTACAGCAACAGCTTCTTATGATCTCATGTTTTGCAAGGTTTCAGTCTCACATACAGATTCATATTCACATACAGCATCAGCTTTCAATGAATTGCACAAAATACCCATTTAAAACGCACACCCGCACAATTTGTGTGCCACCATTCTTTCTCTTATGCATAGTCATATGATTAAATTAATCTACCCAACACACAAAAATGGAGTCAGTTTTCATACACACAAGGAACGAGTACCGGCACACACCCTTATTTTCCTTTTTTTCCAGTTTCTCCCTCCTTTATTTTCTATTTTTCATAGCTGTGAAAGGACAGATGAGAAGTTTAAAGAAACTAGGAAAGATCCCAAACTAACAGATCAGTGCAGACAGCCCTATGAAGATCAAACTCTGTCACCAAATATGAAACATAACCCTTGTTAACATCAATGGAAGCTGCATGCAATGCCATTCTAGATTTCAGAGAAGTACTTAGTCCTATTTAATAGTGACATGTTATGGGCATAACTGTTACGAAATCAGTACACTGATGTCAACATTTAACAGTCACAAAATCTGGAATAAGGAAGTGAGGATAAGTAATTTCTCCTCCACCTCTCTGTTCATTCAGAGTAAATATTTATACTCCTAGGGGAGTTTGCATAAACTCCTTTCCAGAACATTTTTAGAAACAACTTCTTCGTGTTCTATTCTGTACACTATAGCACCAAGTGGTTGTATTTTGTGTTTGTAATCCCTTAGGAGAAGTTTCCAATGACAAAAGTAAGAAAATTAGTATGAATAAATGAGATTTCAGGATTTCTATTTCTCTTTTCAAATGTAAATCTGGCATCCAAACTAGTTGACAGATGTCGTTGTAAAGAATTACGTAGATGTGTTAAGGAGCTGGATGTGTTTTCCTAATTAGAAGTCTTATTCCACCTCTAAGTGATTTCCATTTAAAATAACAATATACATGAAGCATTGGATTCTTTCTAAGTTTTACATAATTGTGCAGCTTTATTTTATTTCTTTCTTTTAAAATTATTTTTATGTAAGGCATAGTTTAAACAAGCAAGTTAGTGCTTATAAATTCTTAACTGGAATCACAAGGGTGCTTACTTCCATCAAAATGTACCACATTAGTGCTAAACTTGACACTAAACTCTTCCTTGCACCATACACAGCATCCAGTTGAAGTAGAGCAGCCAAACTGGCAACAGAAATTTGTCTTCAGTAACACAATAATTACACGGGGTGGTACGGTTGGTCCCTACCCCTGGTGACAGCTCAAAAAAATCCACTGTATAATTTCCAACAAATGCTTTTCTTGTGAAAGAGAGAAATGAAAGAGGCACTAAATATGTTGAAATTCACCTTCCAAAAAAGCAGCATGACTGTGAGAGAAGGCCACCCTGGCTAATAACCTGTGGCAGTGCTTAGTAAGATGTAAAATTAAATAAAAATATACAACAGGTTGATAATCACCAAGTTCTATGAAAATCTGGTTACTCCAACCTTTTCAAGTGTGTGTAAAAAAACTGCCTTCAGACCCCTGAGTGTAATCCCAAAGAAGACGACAACGCTTTTAACTATGTTCCTATGAAACATAGCTATCAGCACATTAATTTACCAACATCTTAAAACAAAAAGATGTAAACATCTACAGAGTTTAAGGTAAAGCAGTTTTGTAAACATTAACTGCAGATGATAATGTTATTGTAATAGTCACAGTTCGTCTATGTCCTTCATCCAAGCCAGGAGGCTCGCAGCTGTACAAAGTTAATAATTGCAGCAGTGTTCAGGCTATTTTCAGTCCTGTACAAATTAATGTGTCAGTAGGTAGGTTTTGTCTGTCTACACACTAAGGATGTTGTTCATTTCCCATTTTTGCGTTGCTTTACCGGAGTCACACTCTGAAACGAAAACTTGATGGAGGACTTCGGAGCGATCCAAGCACTTCCCTGATGGAATGTGAGCAAATCTGTGCAGATTCTGGAAAACAAAATCATCAGGAACATGTGTTGGTTTTTTTTTTTTTTTTTCCCCCCTAATATTTTCTTCACAACTGTAAGATAGCTATTTACAAAAGCAGGCTTCAGGGTCCCAGAACAGATCAGCTCTATACTCATTTTACTACTTGTTAAACCTAGATTTTAACAGCTTTCATGTTATGAAATGTTTGATATGCGTAGGTCCACTTGAAATGCCCTGCATTTCTCTTAGGCAGCAAACTGCTAAGACAATAAGCAAAACTGTGTCTAAAATGCTTCCAGCCTTTTCATCCATCCTGTAACCAAAACCAAAGATTAACTCTTGAGGACAGCTAACTCACTGAGCAGATGAGAACCGACTTCACTGGGCAGATCCTCCTTTGGCTAACCCTCACATAAAGCAACTGCCCATCACCAGTGTTAACCACACTGGGAACAAAAAAGCAGTAACTTTGCTTCCTGTTTGACTGGTAGAAGGAAGAGAAAAAGGTATGAGAGCGCATCTGGCCTCTGGAGCAACAGGAGGCTGCCTAAGTAACTGCAGACCTACTGTGCCTGGCACATTCAGGCTGACACTCACACGTCTGGCTCCTTCCACGCTGCCAGTGCCGCCGTGCCCGAGACGCACACATTCGCAAAGCGGCCCGTGGCTTCCCTCCTGCCGACCCCGCCTGCCAGAGCAGCCCTGACTCGCCGAGCAGTTGCATCTAGCATAGAATCATAGAATCGTTTAGGTTGGGAAAGACCTTTAGATCATCCAGTCCAACCATTAACCTACACTACCAAGTCTACTCTAAGTCAATCAAGGGTAGACTAGACTAAACCATGTCCCAAAGTGCCACATCTACCCGTTTTTTGAACACTTCCAGGGATGGGGACTCCACCACCTCTCTGGGCAGCCTGTTCCAATTCTTGACCACCCTTTCCGCAAATAAATTTTTCCTAATTTCCAACCTAAACCTCCCCTGGTGCAGCTTAAGCCCATTTCCTCATGGAGAGCAATGGAACAGAAGCAAACCCGCGGCACTGCAGCCAGGCTGGGGCTCTGCAGCCCTGCCCCGTGAGCCCAGCGCCCACGGGAAGACACGCTCCCACCGGCATGGGGACACTCTCCATCACCACGTCACTCCCACATGCGTATGCATGTCCAAATGTTGGTTCAGTTTGATACCTTCTCCTGCCGTGTGGCCAGACATGAGGGTCCTCTACTTGGAGAGGTAAACAGATGCCTGAAGAAAAGCAATGACCACCACCAGTCCTGTTCTGGATGTTTGCTTATGGGCACTGAAGCCCTGCTACTGCTCAGCGCTCAAGCGGCACAGATGTTAGGCTCGCCAAACTGGCACACAAACGTTCATTCCAGAAACAACCAACCAACCGACCAGCTAAAATCTCCTGGCAGCTTTCATTTACACAAGGCTACAACATTTTTTAGCGTTTCATTCCTTACCACCTCCTCATTAGAAGAAACAGTCATACCCTCCGTACTGCACAGCAGTGTGTGCCAAATATCTAGTATCTGCTCGGTTACACACCCTTGGTGGTCCTTTTGCTCTCACCCCCCCTTTTTTTTTTTCTTCTGGAAGCCAGTCAGTGTTTTGTTCTACAGCCCAGACCATGCCTACTAGGCTTCCTTATAACTTGCGGTAATAAGCAAACAATTACACAACTTGGTACCACTGTGGAGGAAATGGATCTTCTTGCATAAAAGAAATGCTTAGAGAAGAGCCAAGTAACATGCTGGGACACACTAGAATGGCTGGAGAGTTAACAAGTCCTATATATTATTCCATTATTAAAGCAGAAGTTAGCAGGCACTGGAACACTGCTTATTATTTTTAAATTTCAGGTTTAAAGAATTTTGTCTGTCTCTATGGCACAAGAAAGCTGGGTGGAAATGGCCTTATGGTGCCTGGTATTTCCTAGCTCTACGCATATCAGAAAAAGTGGGGTGACTTAAAGGATAACAAAACAGATTTCATGGCACTCAACAGTGCCTATATCTTTCAGACACAGTCCAGATAACCAGCTAATGAATTAATAAATATGCAATACACTAGACAGACTGATGAAAAATTGACACAGAATAGTTTCTTAGACACAGAACCAAGTTATGTGTGGCTATATCCAAGGATAACTTAGACTATTCATTCTCATTTTTTAAGAGACAAACAGAAACATAACCTTAGACATTTCTTAAAATAACACTTTCGAAAGTAGAATTAATAGAGGACTTACAGATATAGTGACTAAATAGACTGTAGCAGCCCTCACATGTATATCAGCCAACATTCCAAGTCTTTATTAAAAATTCATAGATTTTGCAATAGCATTATAATGGCACCGCACCCAGAATTCACAACAGAGCATGTTATTAGAGAACGGCTAATGAACAGGAAAAGAAATACGGAAGAAGGCAAAGACAACACAAAAAGGCAAAGAGTAATGCTATGTTTACCTACTCCTATGTAGGCTTAAAAAGATCTTCTCTCTTTAAACAGAGTAACACTTCAATTTAGACCTCCCAAAATTAGATCTAATATTGACCCTAGCTGCTAAATGCACCTCAGCATTTAAGTAATCTTCTCACAGCATCCATTAGATAAAGAAACTTCCGTGATAGAAAGGATACAAGCAGAGAGGGTGATGGCATAAAAAGCTTTTAGAAACTCTGTCACTGGTAGTGGACATCCTCTTTGCTTCCTCTGAGACAAGTGCTAACTCCTAACGCATCTGTGGCAGCACATGTAATCTCATGAGATTGTCCTTAAAGATTTTGCTACAGAATACAGCAACTAGAACCACTAGCAAAAGCATCTTTCCCTAGAGGAAGTTTTCCTGGCAAGCATGGATTTCCGAGAATGTGCAATTAACAATTTACTCTACTTGGTCCAGTTAACCTTGTTGTAGATCTTTATTTTCAGATATACATAAAATAATTTTTAAAAGTACAAAAAAACCAGGATGCAAATTATAATTTCTTTTCTGCTATATATCTGTTGCATACCTTGAAGTATTGCCATTCCTTGTATTCATTCTGGTTACAGTGTGTAATCACAATTTTGGATCCATCCTGTCCTTTAGCCAAGCACTGATCATACTGCATGAGTTGATTAGCTTCATTGATTCGGAAAAGCTAATAGGGGAAAAAAAAAAAGAAACCACCTTTTTAACAGTTGACTCAAAACAACGAGTATTTTAGAAACACTGAAAATATGAAACAAAATTGCATCATTCAAAATATTCTCTGGTGTTATTACACCTGTCTTTCAGGAGGGGTCTTTATTTTACATGATGTAATGCACTTTTACTATCATGACACTCGATTTCATGGATAACTTTCGTGCAGGATTCAGAAGGCTACGAAACTTACCTAGCAAGACAAAAATGATAAAAATAAAGGGATCCCTATTTGGGAGCCTTCTGAAAGTGTTTGATTAAAAACCTTTGCAGTATTTGATGGCCAAACAATCCACTATCTTTCTAAAGACCTGGTAGCAGTCCTTGGTCCTGGACAGGAATTTCATGTCAAGGCAGTAAAACTTTGGCATTTTACCCAAGAAATCAAACTAATGCATCCAGATACAAAAAGATTATCCTAGCTGCTTCTTATGAAATAATTGTTACAGGGTTTTTGGGGGTAACATATACAGAAAAAGTAGTTTAGGGAACTTTTTCATTAAATATCAAAATAAAAGAGACATTTTCATGGGCTACTAAGAGCTAACCCAAATATGATTTTTAAAAGCATCATTCTGCATACAATTTCATGCCTGCTGTGACAAAACTTGCCTGGTTCAATTCTACATCAGCATAAATAAGGACTTTAAATGCTGAAAAGTTTTCCAACTGAAAAAGGAGCTGTAAATACAGAACAGCATGTTTGTGTGGTAGCGTGGGTAGGTTTGTGAAGATACAGGTCAAACATGATAGCAGCTTGGATTGCAACCACCTATTAGTAATTATGTTCTGCCAATTAATTTGTAAATGAAGCGGAGACAAATTTGTATTCAATTTCTTGTCTCCTGTGGTGGAAGATGAGTTACTGCACAAAAGTGTTTTATACTTCCATTAGAGCAAAACAACTTTGTGAAATAATTGAGTGAGGAGGGGATTGTTTCCTGAAGGATTAATTATTAAATGAAGATAAATGATGAATCAGCAGCAATGCTAAGAGCTGCATTTGTTCTAATGCAGTGATACGGTTGCTTCAAAACACAGTTCTTGCTTCCTCATGTACCTGCTTCACTGAAGAAGACATCATGAATTTGCCTTCAATTTTGTACTGTTTGTGTTTGAAATGACATTATCAGATTTCCGTATTTTAGCAATGTCGCTATGCTTATGGAAAATCCCTAACTCCCATTTTTGTAGCTGACACCTAAGTCACTTTATGTACAGGCTTAACAGGAAACTGGCCTGTTATCATCCACCCCAAGCAATTCTCCTTCAGACTTGCCTCCAAGCTCCTTACCTGATTTCCTCCCATTCTGTGGCACGGCCCAAGCTCAACAAAGCCACCGTTGGTGTGCCCCATGCTATCGATGCAGTAAGCGGTTTCAAAGCCTCTAATCTGGAAAAGAGGTTTTGCACTCTAAATTAGTCTCAAGGAAAAAATAAGCATGAAGGAGTTCAGAAAATTCCCACTTATATTTCAAACCAGAAACAGATATCTGCCAGAGAGATATGACACAAACCTGCATATAAAATTTAAATACTGATGTTCACCATTCTGCAAGATGGAGCTTCGAGCTGCCTATGCCAATTTGCGGGCTCTTACGTGAACTACAGTAAATTGAGAAAGCGAGAGTTGCAAAGCTCAGTTCCAAATTAATGACACCGAAAGGTAGGACTTCCAAGTATTTTAAATTTATTTAATCTCCTATCAAAGCATGTTCAGTCTCCCAGGTCATCATAAATAAAGCAGGAGCTCAGCTAAGTTGCTCTCATCTTGTGGATGAGAGAAATGTGATGCACGGAAGTTACGCACAGCCATTATTAAATGCAGCCAGGCACAGCCCACTGACCTGGATGCTCAGAAGTACGTTCTGCAGCAGCAATTACATGGCAAAAAAGGAGATAAAATTCATGAGGGGCAGGCACAGGCATAGGAATAAAGAACAAAAGTCCTGTCAGAAAGCATGCCTGAACTGCTGATTATCCCACTCCCTTCTCGGAAGGGCCAGCGAACAGCTTTACAAAGACTTTATGACACAAATAACATTCTTTCCAGACCTATTTTCTTTGCCAGAGCCTCTTTCTTCTTTGTGACTGTAGAAGAAAGTCTGGAGGACTAAGCTTAGACCTGACTTCCAGAGAGCGTTAGGGAAGATGAACCCCACACTTTCATTCCTGACAGTTTGGAAATGCAATTAGTGTGGTGTTACAAGTCGGTGGGGGAAAAAGATTCTCAGATGTAGGATAACTGGCAGCCAGTGAAGAAGAGTTGAAGAAAACTTCAGAGAAGTCTCTGAACTTCCGACTTTCCTGTTACTTCGCCAGAGCCATTCACTTTCATCAGGGATGATTTCCCGCAAGGTGGCCATTACTATTATATTCTCTTCAGATAATTTCACCTCAGTGAACAGTAATACATAACATGCCTTCCTAAGCCTTTATGTGGATTCAAAAGGAGGTCTAAGGCTAATGTAGTAACTGATGCTTTGTGCTAGCTTTTTGGCAAGAAATAAAGGTGGCGTTGTCCACCTGGTGCCTCAGATACAAGACTATTTGTATCCCCTTCCACCATTCACATGCTCTGTATTACTAATTCCTCAGAGAAGTTAGAGATGACACACTCTTGGCCATAGGAAACAGCATACATCTGTACTTTCTAATGCTCTTTTGAAGTTACAGAAATGGGTCTATCATATCTTGGGAAAGAAGGCTGTTAAGTTTGGTGGGACACAGGACTCCTCCCCTCCTAGTGAGACAATTTTCTGATTTTGCCTCCATGATCTACAAAAGAAAAACTGATAGGAGAGGCAAAGCAAGGCTGGAAACAGCTGAAAAAGGAAAAAAAAAAAAAACCCAACCACAAAAAACCCCAACTCATTTGAAAGCAGGCAGGAGACCTGCAGTAAGAGCTCCTTGAGGTGTGGGCTAAAAGCTGGAATGAAACAGGCAGAGTTGAGCGAAGTGTCCTCCACCTGCCCAGCAACATGCTGTGTCGGCCACGGGAAAATGCCAAATTTGTAACTATATCCTTAATTTAGCACAATCTTACTCTTACACATTAATGCTGGAGATGACTGTTACAGAATCATATCAAACTATTACATGCAGATAAGGGATCTACTGAGGCTGTAACTGTATGAGTACATCACAGGCAAGCAATGTAGGCAGAATGTACTCCACCTGGATTTCATGATCTATTCCCTAGGCCTTTGCAGAAAAAGATTTTCACCTATTAATCTTTGCCAATACTCCTATGCACACAGGATTTGTATTTTTTTCTTTTAAAGAAAAACTAAATTGCAATTATGGAAAAAAGAGCGTTAGACATAACTGAAGACAGGGCTAGAGATAATCCTTCAAGGAACTATGGAGCTAATTAAAAAAATTGCACCTCTTAAAGTCTCTATATCTTTCTCCTATCTCTATAGCTCTCTGGCTAGTATCATATACCTTAGTACAACAGTAATCAAAGAGCCTGTTCTCAGATTGATGTCAAGTAATAATTGCTTCCTTTTGAATTCCTAATTTAAAAAAAAAAAAAGCTCCTAAAATAAATACAGGTTATGTGCTGTACTTACCTCTCCCCACTCCACATTTTTAGGTGGTAATGGATAATATAAAGTTATATCATATGCTATTTCTTCCATAAACCACTTAAAACTTTTGCAGTTGTGATCTTCACGGAATTTTTTCAGCTCAGATATATCTCCATAGGGTAGCGCTTTTGTCTCCGGCCGACTGGCATAAAAATAATCTTTGTATTCGTCCCACCACACTTCTACAACTCTGACATAGTTCTGTGAAGAACAAGGACATTGCTGCTACGTCAAAGCACACACAACAGGTCAGACGTAACTGCATGTTAATTCCAGAAATTTAAGGATTTCTCCTCTTAAAAAGTGACAGCATTAAATTATTATATAGCACTAATAATTTGTCACCTTCAGCAGATTATACAAGACACATGCATATTATTTTCAAATGACAGTTTAGGACTGAAGCCAGCAAAATAAACTGGTTTGCTTAACGACAGTACGAAGTCTTTTTCTAAGTTTAGAAAACGTTTATTTGAAAATAAAGACTCTTCAGTTATGGGTGCAATAAAATGTTGCAATCATTTGCTGTGCACCAGAACTGCAATTCAGAGTTTGTATTCACCTTCTACAGTTTTAATACAGAGAATGATATGCATTAGTCCACTAACGGTGAAAAAATTAAGTCTTAAAGGGGTCAGCTATGACACACCAAGGAGAAAAAGGGGAAAAAATGGATAGCTTGCCTGGTGAACAAGCCTCTCCCTCACATCTTTCTTCTCAGTCTCCTTGATGGCTCTTATCTCTGTATTACCTGTACATGTTCTAGATGCACACCTCACTTTGTACAATTCTTCTAGCATTAATGACCTGGTGTTAAGACAGTCTTAATAGATCTGACTAAAGGAACAAATTATTATGAGTTTTACTTTAATCCACCCCCAGTATAATTGAACAAAGCTATAAAACCCTACATTTACTATGGGGATAGGAGGGTGCCCAAAGAGGGAGAAAGTTATTCCTGCATCTTGCCTTGTACAGAGAAGCAACTTAATATTTAAGAACACTCAGCAGTGGTTTGTTTTATTCAGTAAGCAGACAAGAAGACTCATGTAAGGTGCTTAAATATGCAGCAAATATTTTTGATCAGCATTTCAGAAGAGTGAAATGGTTTTTATAATTTCAGACAAGGCAAACAAACATCTTGCCTGCACTGAGCAATGGAGCTGTCATTTGCCATCCTGTCTCCCATTGCTCTGTCTCTACTCCCACCTATGTCCATTTCCCCCTACCCTCTGTCATACTGGTCCTAGTGCTTGTTTGATCAAAATGTTAATCAATTCATATTACTAATAGAGGAATTTTTTTTTTTTTTTTTTTTTTTTTTTTGTGGGTACCAGGTTAGTTTTCTACCATTAAGCAAGGCTGGGACATTCCCTTTTCAACAGAACCAACTGCTAGCTTGGCTGAAGCCATTCTCTGTAACCCTACCAGTTGTCATCGTCACAGGTAACATGTAGGAAGATGGCTCTGGGACTGGAATTATGGGTTCTAGGAATCTCTACTCTTAATAACAGTGGGATTGGCACAAAGATTTCCCTCCCATGTGGATGACCATCTTGGCTCTAGACACTAAATAGCTTTGGATGAAGTGCTCTCTAAATGGCTACTGATGATTTAAATAGATTTACCCAAAACTGTTGTTAACTAAAAATAACAAAACACCTCAAGTTTGCAGCAAAAGAGTACCTTTAACGTAGGAGAAGACCCAACGTACACAGGGGGTGGATTTCCTTGCCAACCCTGGAGACGATAGATGTGTCCAACACGAGAACAGGGAACAAACAACAGTTTTCCCCCACACTGCCAGATCTACAAGTTAAAGCAAAGGTGGAGATATTAATTTATATGTACAAGAAGTTAAGACAGACAAATAGATAATAAATCATGGTATAAATGTCAACTGGGTTTTTTACTATACCGTGTGATATATTTAAATATTTTTGCTTCAGATGTAAGCATAAACATAATACATCTCTGAAATGAAAGGCTGTGTTGCAGGCTGTGTTGACTACATCTTCAACTCAGCCACGAACCTACTCAACTAAATTACTTCTTAAAAAAGCTTTTTTAAAAGTTTGCCATCACATTCCATTGCTATTTTAAAACAACAGTAATGAATGAGTGCACAAAATCTGGAGCTGGGTAATTTTTATTATGACAGAATTAATAATATTTTGATTTTATTAAAGGAATTCACATACCATCACTAAGATGGGCTTTGGCTAGATGCCCATCTCATTTAAATTTTTCTTGATAAAAACTAGTAGGACACACGGATGTCTTTGGTAACCCATTGTTTTAAGTACAAACAGATTTTTCTTTAGCTATAGTAGCTGAAAATAAAAAATAGGTGAAACACATTACCATTCTGAAATTCCCTCCCTCCCACATGTCCTTGGATAATTCATTTATGGGGAAAAGAAAATATACCTAAATCTGAATTTAGTTGCTCATAGTTTTGACAAGTTTGAAATGTAGCATCAAATCCAAATTCAAGCTAACTTTGGGGATGTTCCAAATTAGTCCAAACTCCAGATTAAAAATATGAATCAACAGCATTAGGAAAGATGGGCAGAAGAGTTTACTTCCTTCATTGCATCATCATATTAATTTTCTTAAGTTTCATCAAAAAACCCCCTCAGATATGCAAGGCCATTATATTTGCTATCTAGAAGTCAGCATGCAAGACTGATAAACGTTACTTAGTTCTTCTGAAGACTGGTTGTGATCTACATGAAACCAATTTGAAGGTGTCTACATAATCAGCACTTCAATTACAAAACTACTGTATGTAATTTCAATCATGATTTAGCTCTAAGCAAGACGGAGAATTAGAAAGATAAAGACCCTGTATGTGCAACATCCTCAGTAACTACCTTTTGCATATGGATTTACAGCTGAGCAAGTGCACTCAGAGCTTTCCTCAAAATCATGAAGAGCAAGAATAGCTAGGGGAGCTCTGAATGTACTTTTAGTAAAATTCAGCTACGATTTCACAGATCGCTGCTGAGGGTATTAGATGTCTCCACTTTTGTTTGTTAATTGGGACAGATTCCTGCTGTCTGCCACTTGTGTCATTATGAATGCTGAAGCTACAAGAAGCTAATGATTATCATCTTGCGTTTCCTGCTAACTGAAGAGTATGCATATGCCTAGGAGTGAAAATAAAATCTTCTGCAGTGATTATGAATTATGCAGTTAGTGTTTCAATTATGAAGACTTCTCTTGTAAAGAAGTTCTTGAAATTTTGAAAAGTATATGAGATCATTTTTCACCCATAAAAATGGTAGGGAAGAGGAAACCAGGGCAGATTACTTTTTGTTGCATCATTACATACTTTACAGGCATCTATGCATAAACTGAGCGCTACTTGTTCTCTATAATCACTTTCATTAGAAACAACACTTTTCTATACTCACCATGAGAGCACTCAGTTTCTCCTCCCCATAAAATTTGCCAGTCTGGTTTCAGATTAGATATTTAGGGTTGTGCGTGATCCGAAACCGTTAACAAAATCTAGATTACTCAGCATTTGGGTCTCAGCACTAGGCCACCTCTCTGAACATTCTGCCTCAAAGCCGAGGAAACACTGAGGGCGTACATCTGCCACAACATCTCCTCGCCACAAAACCTACTGGGCTTCATGAGACAGATGTGGTGCCAATCAGAGGTAGGTCTGTCTGACCTCCAAACAGAAGTATTTATAGAAAAAAATACACTAAATTGAATTAGTTTTCAGTTTTTGGTGTTACCTTGTAAGAAATTTCAAAATTTTCACCACCCCAGATTTGAAGACCTGGATCATAGAGACCCAGTTCAAAGAAGAAATCGCGTTCAATGGCAAACAATCCACCAGCCATTGCAGGGGACCTGAAAGAGGAAGACAGTGTAAGTCCTTCTGCCAAAAGGATATGATAACACTTGGAGAAAGCATTGATTAAGGAAGCAATTCAGTGTTAACATATAATGGAAGATTAGATAAATGGCAATACAATGAAAAATCATAAAGCTTTGTCATCAGCTTCCAGCAATTTTCTGAAATGACATCTATAGAACTTCCAGTGAAGTCACAGATTTTATTATGTTTTTAGGAGGAAGATCCAAGAGTCCAGATTACTCTGGCAAGCCAAGTAAAACACAAGTGAAATATTCCTTCATGACCAAAGTATTGAGAGATGGGTCATTTCTAGCACTACTCAGTCTCTTCATTCCGTTAGATTTTTAACTTAGTGGTGCTCTTTTTAACAGCAACAATTATGTATTCCCTTCTGCACACAAATGTCTGGAGAAGAACTGCTTAAAAAAAAAATAACCCATAGGGTTAGAATATACCCCCTCCATACAGCAGGGGCAGAGCAACAACAAAAACAGAGCTGCTGGGTCTATCAGCTGAGTTAAGTGTAATGGTTATCAGTTTAGTTGCTCTCCAAATCACCTGATCAGATGCCGAGTTACTCCTAAATATCCCCTTCTACTTGTCTGCCTCCTGCATTTTCCTCCAACACCGCTGTTGCATTGCAGGGGTTCAAAGGGTCAGAAGCCAGCAAGCACAGCGGGGAGAAGCACGCTGCAGAGTACAGCCTTGTGGCTTTCCTGCATTTTTGGTTTTCCTCAGCACCATAAAGACTCGGCAAGCGTAGAGGCCAAGTTCAGTCTTGGCCTCCAGTGTAACACCGTCAAATCCACATAAGCTCAGTAGTTTATTTTATAGGATATGAAGAGGTAAGCATAATATTTCTGAAAGAAGGGTTCAGTCCTGAGGCAATTCTCACATTACAAAAAGTTTGTTTCTGTGCTTTAAGCTGGTGAGGCATTTTTTGTTTGTTTGTTTGTTTTCTTTTTAAACTAGGCAATCCTGGCTTCGGTTTCAGCAAGACTTTTACTTGGTCTTACTTGCCTTGGTATTGCTGCAACAAAATACATGCAGCCGGGAAGCAAACAGATGCAGGGAATGTCTCTTTTTAGAAGCAGCATAGTAACTCGGGAAGTATTATTAAAAATAAAGTAATCTTTTAAACCATTCTGAGAACATGTGTTCTGTGTTTCTGGAAACAGTTTAAAGGATTTTAAGACCTGTTTGGATGGTAAACACAGAACACAACAGTGATGTTTGAAATAGTTTATCCCCCTCTAAGAGAATATTAAAGTTCCAATGTGGACAGCCTTGTCAGAAAATGGTATTATTTATACTGTATACAAAACAGATCAAAGCTTCATAACTTCCTTGCATGTGTTGCCATTTTAGCAGAGAACAATCATGGGTGAGGATAGGGAATTACCAACATCAGTTCTTACAATGTTTAAATCATATATACAGGCAATAGAAGACATTAGATTCTGAAGATGTGAGGATTGCTTTCAAATGTAGTAACACGATTAGTTAAGTGTGAAGGGGAAAGTAATAAAAACCAGCAGAACCACAGTCTCCCAGTCTTGAAAAGCCATCCAGAAACCCTGGTTTCTAAGCTAGGGTTGCTAGCCAGTTTCTGTTTGCTGGGAAGAACACATGCCCCCCTACAAAGCAAAAGAAAAAGGTGGGACTTCTGTGAAAGTTATTGGAGTTTTCCCAGAAAGTAAGGTGGTGTTTTTTTCTTTTTTTTTTTTTTTTTTAACATACTGAGACCTTCGAAAACATCTAGCCAAGATTCTTAAATACTGTGCTTCTTTGTCAGATGTGATCTATTATGAAGCAAGTGGGAGAAATATGACAAAAGGGGTATTTTTGAGGCACATGCATAATCCATGAGCTGTATGCATGCATCAAGGCGTGACAGCAGGCTACAGATTTTATACATTACTGGCTATTATAAATACTCACAGCATGCTTGTTATTTCAAATCAAATGGTTAAATAAGCACTGTTGTTTCCAACCCTACTTTTTTAAAAGTATCATAGCTAAATAAAGTTTTCCCTGGAAACAAAGTCATACAATATTTTATTTTGCCAAACAAAATCCTGTCATTCTAATGTGCACCCTATTAACCACACAAGAGCAGGAATGGAGAGGCAGCACAAGGCAGCAAAGGGGTCTACTTAAAGAAAGCAGCGGGTGTGGTTAGAAATATGAAGATTTTCAGGCTAGAATTACATGCAAGTTTTAGTGGATCAATATCGACTTCAGAGAAAAAGAAACGGGTAAGTGATTTAGTGATTACCGATACGGTTCAGTTTTTGTCTTTCTGCTTTCCTTCTCTTGCTTGGTCAAGGGAACCCTCTTCCATAGCATACTCCAATCCCACGCTCCTCTAGCAAACCCATCTTCGTCACCACCCCCTTGTGGCACAATCTTATAAGTGTTGCCATCTATGACATCTATAAGCGGCACAGTGCATGTGGTTCTGCAGGATGGCAGATGGTGGCAGGGAAGATGTGGTTATGTGCAAGGACCCGCGTGGCACACGTGCACCGACCATAGTTCGTGGGAAAAGAGGGGGGAGGGAGGGAAAAACGAAAGGGTTTAGACAATTATTCATTACAATTCACAGTATGTAGACAGCTCTCTTTACCGATAAGGTTCAGTTTTATGTTTTCGTTTGGACTTTTCCTTGTGGCTTAACGGAATTCGTTTCCATAGCAAACTCCAGTCCCAGGCCCCTCTGGCAAAACCATCTTCATCCCCACCTTGCTGTGGCTCAATGGAATAATCATTCCCATCTATGTAATCTATTAGAGGTACAGTACATGTAGTTCTGAAACATTTATAGAAGGGAAAGAAAGAGCAAAATACAATTTCAGAAGAGCAATCTGTCTAATCTGAAATTTACACCATTAATCATTAATCTTATAGAGCAGTTTATATGAAAAGTCACTTGTAAACATTAAAAAATGAAGCCTCATTAGAAGAAAAAAAGAGATAGTCCTTCCTTTATGTTGTTTCAACAGGTTCTGAAAGCAGAAAAGTTAGGTCTGAAATGCTAACATATCAACTCATTTATCAATACTTTTTCCTTTATGTGTATTTCTTAACACTGGTCTTCTAATAAAGCACTGCTGGAGGCAACACAGAAGCCTTTAGAGGGCCAGGGTTCTCACAGTATTATTATTTCCCATAATTCCTATTCATATCAGATCTTAGCTGTCAACAAGTATGATAAGCTCTTAGCCTTTACTAGTGTAAACATGGATTTTCACTATTCTGTCCTATTCAACCGCCCTGCAAATCCAACCTCTCAGGATAAAAAAAATGTTACTGGTGCTCCTCGCAGCAGTCTTCAGTAGAATTTTTCCTTTTTGATTTGCAATATGCTCCTCATTGTGATCTATCATATAGAATATTCACCAAGGAAAAGACATTATCTTGTTATTCTCCCCAAATTTTCCAAATGAGTTTCACGGTGACCAAACTTGGAGCACTTCCATCTTTTTAAGTCAAATCCTATGAGAGAGAAAAACAAGCATGTGTGTGTGTGTGGGAAGAAACGCTAATGCTGTGCTCCTCTTTGAGGCAGAAGCAGCAGCACGCTGCACCCAGGGGACCAGGGCTTGGAAGAAGGCTGCCGAGTGCTGCCCTCCAGCACGGTGCACCTCGGCACCCCTGGTCCTCCTGTAACCTCCGCCTCTGTGGGCAGTGATGGATGATGCCTCTAAAGATGCCTGTTCTCACCTGCCTTTCTCGTGTAAAAGAGTAACACACACTTGATAGAAGCACACAAGCATTTCCACCTTCTACCTAGTATCCTGGCCCAAATATAGTCTTGAAGCTGAGTTACAGCCTTTAAAACACACAAAACCCACCTTCAAGAACGTTCTGGTAGTACGACAGGTTAACAAATAGTTTTTAGGATTAAGCAGTTATTTTATGGGATTAAAGAGTTTAAACAAGCACATGGTTTCCTAAACACACGTACCCCCCCCGACCACACAAGCTAAGAGTAGGGTAGCACACAGCAACAACAGCATTTCAACAGCTGGAAGAAATGAAGCCCCTGGGGATCTCCCTCCTCTGTCACCTCTCGCAGATCCCACACACACGGCGCAGGCATTTCCACCGCTGATTCCTAGCAAGCCTCTGGGCTTGCGGCAGAGACAGGCTCAAGCCCTGGCCTCGGTTCGCTAGAGGCAATGTTCCAAAGTGCTTCAGAGGAAACAAAGATGACCATATTGCAAGACCAAAGATGAGAAAGTTATAAAACTCTGAAGATTGCAGGGGCTTTAAATCCCTGTTAAATCAAAACACTTACTGCTACTTTTCCTCTACCAAAAATCACGTTTTTGTTTAGTTATTTTGTTCAGTGAGGCTCCTTATTCAGCTAGAACAGATCATTTTTATAACAGTCCCTCAGACTGTTGCAGAAGACAAGAGTTGTCTTATATTTAATCCATAGTAAGCAAAATATTCAGTATGCCTATTGAAATAAACTATCCAGAGACTTATTTGCCTGACTATTTTCCTTCCTCCTCATGTAGCTTTTATGCTGGGAGATAATAAAATCATCATACAGCAAATATTGATATAGTTTGATATTGATATATATTGATATAGATATAAACCATATTGACTATAGTTTGAAAAGTGAAGATTGTTACTGTGACTTTTTCTTCCTAAGAGGCCAGAGACAGGAAATAACAGGAGAACATTACCTGTCCTTAGATATAGGCGCTATAAGTGGCGCATACCAATTAATTCCCACCTCACAATGGGCATCAAGGTAAACCAAAACCTTCAAAAGAAAAAAAAAAAAGTAAAGTCATTTCTATTTCTGTATACAAGACCACGATGATTTAATTTTTACACTGAAATACTTTCATATTATAAACAAAAAAATGAAGCTTAGATGAGTAAAATTCATCTCTTTAAAACAATATCGGTAATACAATACTATGTTTCTACATGTCTATTTGAACATAGACCCACTACCACCTCTCCCCGCAAAAAAAAAAAAAAAAAAAAAAAAAAAAAAGACAGACTTGGATGTGAACTGGCTCCTACCTGTCCAAGTTTAGCCTTCTGGGCTCCAATGCTCCTAGCCTGGATTAAACCTTCTCTCCTCTCATTTCGAAACACCTTTACAAGGCCATTCCACTGCTTAATATACTCATCCAGCCTCTCTTTTAAGTGTGCTACCAAATAACAAAGAAAAAGAATTATTTTGGTGAGGTTTATAATAAACAGTTTTGTACTCTTAATACAACCCAAATCCAACTCTACTTAAAAATATCTACAGACATTTAGGATTAAGAGAATCTTTAATTCAACTGCTTGTACTACTGCTCATAAACACTAAACCTGAAGAGATCAAGACTTGGAACTCTCTGACTTCATGGCACAGGTTTGTCTCTGGCACATCCGAAGAAAAAGCAGCTGAAGTGGTTGGCCACACCACAGGGGATCTGGGTGGAGAATTCCCAGTCACTTCAATGTATCACATAGTGGCTTTGAGATCTTTGCCTGTATTTCAACCAGGCCAGAGGAGTTTCTACACTTCAGCACATGGTCTTTCCTCATCAGGTAACGTCACATGTACAGCTGAAGGCACCACTTTTCAGTTCAACATTTCTCTTCACTCACTTTCTGCCTCACAAAATTTTCTGTCAGTCTATTAAATCTGGATACCTGAGACAGAAACCCACCATACTCAAAATGCTGCCCTCCCTCACCTAGACCTCTTCCCCCTTGGGGTTGGGGTGGTCTTATGCTAATTTTCTAATGAAATTAATAATAAGAATAATTGGAGGGACAGAACTGCGGCGAACGGCGTAGCTCATTGTACTGATGAGACAGGAAACCTTTAGCTAAAGGGACTTGGTCAGTAAAGGGACGAGTAACCGCTTAAGAATCAAGATGGGCTACGCTTAAATGGTTACACATCTGTATTTGCACATGGGTCTTTGCCAAACTAATCTGGAAACCACATTCCTACCACACAGTTTGAAAAAAGGATCTTAGCGTTGCGTAATATCTTTTCACAGATGATTCTGTTGAGAAAACTCACAAAGGCAGAAGGGCTGGCAGTCAGGCGCTTGCTGTTTTGAGGCTACGCTGATGTAACTACTGGTATTCATTTAAAATCTATTTTTGTACTGAAAGGCTCGAAAGAATTGCCTACAGCTTCAGTTCCACTCAGCTGGGAACCAAAATAAGCCACCTAAGCTACAGCTGAGGCATCCACGCACTGGTTTGCACCAGCTCAAGGGGCAGCTACGTGCCATGCCTGTGCTGACCTAACAGGAGAGGGGAAGTGCAGCGGTGGAAGGAGAAGGACGTCCCTTTCAGCAGCAACAAGCCATCAGGTTGCTTCAGCAGCAACATCTTCCACACTCTGAACGAAAATGATTGAAGTCTGGAGCTTCCTGCGACTTACGTTTCAGTGTGTTTTATATTCTTGCTAAAAGTATTAAGAAAATTCTAGTTTGAACAAAAGCTGTATAAAAATATTTGAAATGGAAATGGTGTTTTTTTGGAAGTGAGTTTCCAAACTTGAAAATTCAGCAATCCTACCAAAGAAGTCTTCTGAAACCACTATCTTTTATCCCTCCTCTTCACCTTTATAGAAGAATACATTTTTCTCAACTAAAAGTTTTACGTATTGTCTTCTCCTTTCCCACACACATTAAAAATTTCTTTTGTAAATCCTTGTGTGTTAGGAAAACTTCAAGGATACATAAATATCAAACTATAGAAACAACAATTTTACCACATATGCTGTACAGAATAACATGCCGTGTAATATATATAGAATATATGATATGATAGCTGTGATATAAATTTTTATAGGATAAATTCAACAGAGTTATGAGGTCATACTGAAGTGGTACTAAGAGAATCCTTATACCACACCATTATTTATTCTGCAAATTCCAAGTACATATTACAGAAGGAGTGTCAGGAATGTTTTAAAGATTTAAATCCTGAAGTTATTTCCAGCGCTCCTGCCTATGAAGCCAAATGTTTTAGTTATCAAACGTTCAACTATGTAAGGCTCACAGGGAGCTGTAAAACCCCGTCATACTGATCGTGTAAAGCTTTTCTACAGTACAAGTCTCAGGACTTTGCAGTCCATTATCTGAAACCGTGCCAGGGTTAGCAGCAAGTGCTATTTCCCACAGGAAAACCGAATTTCCCCCCCCCCTTCCCATACTACAAAGACTGCATGACAGTAGTATATAAAATCCTGATACTTTTACAGTTAGAAATACTGTTTGGCCAGTGTTCAATTTTGTTCACCTAGAACATGTATTTATGATATCTGTCAACAGCCTTACGGCATTCTGGTTTTTGTTCAAAAATATATTTTATTCTCCAAAAATATTAAAACCACCAATCTGGTCTTCCCTTCTTTGGGTTCTTCTCTGATGCCTCAGTACACGATTAAAGCATGAATCAATGTTTTTAAAAAACATCCTTTCTCCAAAAGATCTTAGGCATTGCAGATTATGGGGGAGGAGGAGGAAAGCTGTTTTTTTTCCTTGACTCAGGGATGTCAGTTTGAGAACTAGAAAAATGGTATCACAAGTCCTCCCTAAAGCAGCTGCCTCCGAGTCCCCTGTACTGTAATACTACTGACACGGGGCGCCCAGCTCTAACACAAGCACTGATTAATCCTTCCATTTCCCCGCTGCGAGCACAGTTAAATGAGTTAATAAAAATCCTATTACCTATCTACGCTCATTACTTCCCCTTTGGTTATCTTATGGGATGCTCCATCAGTGGGAAATACAGATAGCGATACAGAAAAAGTAAGTAAACACAAAAGGTAGATGAAGCCTTTAAATGCTACTAAGAACACTGGTATTTACCTCACAGTCACTCTTTACAGGTGCACAGGCTACAAAAACGAGCTGCACTAGCTGAGATACTGACCTCTATGCTTCAGAAAGAAATAAAGCTGATACACCTAAGTACATAACAAGTAGTCACTGAAGACCTACATACACAACTGTAACTGTAGGGAGCTTCAGAAAAATCTGATGTTACGAATTCTGATTGCCCTTCCAGAACAGCTGTATCCTCCACATAGCTAGCACTCACAGCAAAATAAACTGTTTCTATCAAGAAACACAAGAAAAACTGGGAAAAAAACCCCTCTGTGTGCAGCAGCGTGGCCACACGGACACTGCAGTAGAAGCTGCTGCAACACTCCTTGGACTCTAACAGGCATTAATACAGAAGTCTCCACTGAAAACATCAGAACTAGCATCATTGAATTAGCTTGGCGTCATCTTCTTGTTACAGTTCCCTTTGTATTTTGACAAAGGAAAAAAATGCCCGAGCAGAATTCAGCACATCTCTCTGCGCAGTTCGCCACAGTCAAGCCCTGCTGTTTGCAGAAGAGATTAGGGAAGGAAGGGAGAGTGTCGTTCAGCAAAAAGACTGCTCCCAACTGACTTTATACAAAGAATTATAATGAAAGGAACATTTTCCAAGCATTGCAACTGTTCCACCCTGTAAGGCGTAACATGTATAAGCTTCTATGCAGGCGTAACTCCCTTCTGATGAAAGAGGATTTCTTGTAAAGAAGGACAGGCAGGGCTTTTTATGAGCCAGCATTTAGAAGTGTTTGCAACCACTACACTCCATTTTCATTTCATATCGCTGGAGAAAGCGGCAGCTAAGAAATAAGGACAGCCACATTGAGCGTCAGCAAACATCTACCCAGGCCAGCATCTGTGTCCCTCAACATTGGTCTTAAAGAGTGTAAGATGCTCTTTGCCGGGTGGAAAGGCAGATATGAAGTGTGCAGTTGGAAAGCAGGTGGGGAAGGAGAAAATCCTGTATCTGTGCTGTCAGCACTGCTTTTCTTCTGGCTGGAAGAGCAAAAAGCCACCAGCAGCTCTGCTATGATTAAGAGTGTTTGTGTTTTGCAGCTCTCCTAACAACTGGAGATCTCTTCAGGCGGCTTGGCACGCTCTGCAGCCTGTACTAGTTCATGCTTCTCTCTGGGGAGAAAGAAGTGGAGCAAGATTCTACTCTCTCGGCCATTTTTCCTCTAGAATGCAATCTGAATTATTGAAATTAAGTTAATTATGTTTACCAAGTAATAGCCTAAAGCAGTTTGAAGAATTATTATAGTGAAACAGTACAGTTGAAGCAAGGTGTTCAGAGCCATTCCAGTCTGTGCTTGTTTTACAGTCACTCATCCATGAGAAAATTGCATCTTGAGCTTGCTTTACTGAATTTTCTGATTCAAGGAAGTTATTTGGAAAAAATGAAGTGTGGGAAATATAGAGACAAGGATCTGCTGGATGTTAGGTCCAGGCTAGATGTATCTGCTAACCATTCATATACGAGCACAGAGCATAAGTAAAGTTCTGTATTTCAAAACAAATTTCTTGAAAAATACTGCCTTTATTTAACAAACGTCATATATTGGAAAACTTTAGTACAAGTTGTTATGCCAGACAAATTCATTCCATGAATTACATATACATAGCACAGAGTGAGCTACATCTCATATGAAACCCAAGTACTGAGTCCAATCATTGGTGAAAAAATCTGGTAGTTTTTCTAGAGACCAGCAGTGTCATAGTTATTTTATACAGCTAACTCAGTCCTTGAATAGCTCTGCAGAAAAGCTGTGATCCCAGCTGAAAAGGAAAAGCACAGCACATGTCTGCTGACTGAATTATTAAAATTATATCCCTTAGGAGAGAAGGTATTTTTGTTTTATAGCGTGTGTGTATATTTAAGCCAAATTCTCAAAAGCTGTAAAAGGATATAGGAGACTATAATGTAGTGTTCAGTATCTTTATTAGACTAAGCCAGATATAGTCAAGTTTATAATACAGGTAAACTTTTCCTCTCCTGTAAAAACAAACAGGAAATGATACCTACCTACCTACCTACAGGTATGATTTAAAAATTAACAAATAATAATTATTTTTAATAGTGATTTATACTCAAAAAAGGCAACCCTGACTATGCAATGAGTTCAGTTTAAAATTTGTAGTGGGTATAACTGCAGAAAACAACTCCTCCTGTGAGGCTGGAACTGGGAGAAACACAGATCACTTGATAAAACGGAGAGTTTCAGAACAGAGTCATCTGCTTTCCGTGCCACTACCCAATTCAGCTATTACAAAAACAAAGGAGGGTAACGGGAATGTATGCTACGCTGCTGACCAGTTCAAACTTGCCTGGGCTCCTAAAAGCCATCACTGGCATCATCTAGAAGACTGTCATTCTGCACCCTCAAAGTTATTTTTTTATTTACCTGTCTACTCTTTTTCTCTGTCAACTTCTATTCAAGAACTATGCTGCAATAAAATCTTGCAGAATGTGCAGTTTTGGTGCACTGTTTTGAAATTTGTTTAAAGTTTAAAACCAGACTGATTTCCTCTATATAAATCATCTTGTATCTCTAGCATACCACTCTCAGGTCTTCTCTGTATTCAGCCTTGATTTGCATTAACACTGAAGATACCACCATTAAAGGAAAAAAGTCAGAGTATGTTTATAAGAATCACACATAAGTACATACATCGTGACTATAAACCAAGACCACAAGACCATAATGTATACTACAGAGGAAGAGGAAAATCCCTGGACTTCTGAAGAGATTGATATGCAGGACTCAAAGAAAGGCAGAAATTAAAACGCACTTAAATTCTTAGAAGGCCCTCCCCCCAAAAAGAAACAATAACCACCTCAACACGATGTCAATAAAAAACAGAAGTTAGAAATTAAAAAGACAGTGAAAATGAATCAGAATAATTCAATAGCCTTAGATAAATTTCTATTATAGTATTAAAGAAAAAAAGGAATCTGGATTCCTATATGGAATAAAGAAAGAAATTATAGTATTAAAGAAAAAAAGGAATCTGGATTCCTATATGGAATAAAGAAAGAAATTATTCCTAACAGGCTTAACCGAAACTCCTTCAATGCTCTTAAAACCACTTGTTTTCACAAGGGTTAAGAGTTATCCCAGCTTTCTACTATATACAACTACATAACCATGGAAGAGAGTCCACCACAAATCCTGTATTTCAAACAGCTGAAAACACACAAAGGATTGCCACCTTTACGAAACCGGTTCATCAGAAAAGAGCTTTCCCTTCACTGAAAACTGAAAGGACCGTGAAGAAGCAACTTACTTTTCTTGCAGAGTCAACTCAATCCAGAGCAGGTAATAAATAAAAAGAAAACTATTTTTAAAACAAATGAAATTTCCTTTTCTACAAGTAGTGTGTTAATATTCCAGATATACCTTTGTTGCTAAAATCATCAATCAGCACAATTTCTGCCAAGTATTTCCTTGGTGTTCTCTTAATGACACTGTGGACTGTCCTCATGAGTGTGGACCATCCTTCATTATGGAAGACAATGACGACGCTGGAGGTGAGCAGGTTATCATCATAATGCCAGTATTTGCATCTGTAAAAAATTTGATTTTATTAGTTTTCAGATTAGGATTTACAGAACTGCTTAACATCATCTTTGTGCAAATGAAATCTTCACTGACAGCTATCCTTCAGATTAAAGAGAAACAGGATATAAAAGGTAATATAGCTTAAGTGCATCACAGAGGTACAAGGCCCAAATAGCAGCTTGCTTCCAGCCAGCGAGCCTTTTTTTCCTCCTGAGAGAGAAAGGATGTAGCTGGTGAACAACGACCGCTGCCTCAACAGCTACATGCTTCCTCCTGTGTAGGTGGATGGCATTGCACGGACCCCGCCGAGAGACATCCCCACCACCACCACCACCACCTTGCTGCTTGTGCGGCTGGTGGAGAAGAGTGGAAGAAAAGCCCCAAACTGTGGTTGCCAAGATGGGGGTCTTCGTCAAACCATCAGATACCACGATTTAGGATGGACCCTGCGTTTGGCTGACCTACTGCACAACACACAATAAGAAAGCGCTGTTTTGTTCTAAGCCTCTTTAAATCAGATTTACCCAGTAGAAGGACTGTCTATGGAGCGTTTCTGTTGGCTTTATACAGTCCACATGCAGAATCTGCATAATTAGCAAAGTTACAAACATTGTTGTGGCAAGGCAAACAACAGTCATTAATTTCTGCTCTTTCACAATAAAGTTGATTTGAACATAGTGATTAAACTTGCTAGAAGTACAGCAGCAGCACACGAAATGCTCATGTCAGCTGTTCTGCATAAAACTATCTCCATTTGCAAAAACGGTCAGAAAAGCATAGCTGCTCATGGGAAAAATGTAATCCCATGGCAGACAAGACTGTCTTTACTGTTTATTATTCATGGTTAAGCTTCCAGGTATAATAAATGTAGCTAAAAACAAAAAAAAAAGTTCACCAAACCCATTCAGGGTTCCAGCTTGGCATGCCATGAAAAGCACTTCAGTATCTAAAACATTTTGCATTTCAATTTCACTGTGGACCTGGACTCAGGTCTTTTTTCCTGCAGTATGACAGATGATTTAGAAACAAGCAATATGAGAAATTCAGTCCATACTTTCCAATATTTATTAATCACGTTTATCAGTGATGCATTTAATTTGCAACTGTAATGTCCATTTCCCCAACTGCATCCCTACATGAGAGCGTTCACAGTCTCCCTAATTACAACCAGTCCAGGTCTTCCCTTACCTAGAAGTTTCCCTACCTGATCACTAGCCCTTTTTGAAACTATAATAATACAATTCCTATCACCAAACCCAGAGACATAGCACTTTTGATTTCAATGGGCAAAAGACTTCCTTTTTTCATCTTTCAGCAAGTGAAGTCTCTACTACAGAGAATCTAACTTTTCAAAGACATCATCATGTATTGAAAAATTATTCCTGACAAATGGAAACTTTTAAACTTACAGATGCACAAACTTCTATAGTTATATTTCTCTATATACAGTAAAAAGATTAAATGCACAGAAACATCCCTGTGTTTGAAAAGAAATTACCTTAATCATCAGAAATCTCCCGTTTCTGAAACTAAATTATGTTAAACGTGGGAAGAACTCACATAACAGATCTACAGGTGTTTAAAGAGCATTTCTTTCGTGAAGAAGGACGTATTTCACTTATTGTCAAGTAACAGCATCAATATATATTTCCAACCCACCAGAAAAAAAAGAAATTGGTATAAATGTACTATTCATTTTGGTCCTGTGGGAAAAAAAATTTACAGAATCAAACCAGTCTATAACTAAGACCAATCTAATAAGGCATCTTTTCTCTTAGTCACGCATGCTGTAAGCAACCTCTGAAACAGCACGATCTCTACAAGTACAGTTTACCAACTAAAATCCTCCAGCTGAATTGTTTTCATGCCTGAAGTATCCACAGCTAATCATATTTGTAAGCTACCAATATAGACTGACTGTTTAAAATGCATGGTTCAGGCCACTGATGCCTTCCTTCCACAGATCCCCCTCAAAAGATTTCAGCTGATTACAGAACACAATCCTTCATTTTGTAGCACAAGCATTTAAGCTGTCAACAACTTATTGAGCTATTTGCAGAGATAAAATGGATATGCTACCTAGGTGTGTTAAGTTGGCTGTGTAAAGAAAGATTTTTCCATTGTGTGTTTAATAACAGATTAATAACAGAACTGTGTTGTTTTACACATCTATTCACCTGGATTAACTTTGGTGACACAGTTATGTTAAAATGGAGGAAAATTGGGTGTTATACATTCAAAATTGGTATGCCAGCTGAATGCCATTCAAGAGCTCCATGTAAAAGGTAGGGGAAATTAATAGTACTTTTTGCCTCAGAGGAGAAGGCAATATCTGATTGCAGGTTGCACTGTGCCGCTGACCTGCACCTTCAGAAGTTTAGCTAGGAAACTTTTTGCTCTCCAAGTAAAAAAAAAAAAAAAAAAGACAGCCACAACAGTTCAGACTGCCTTCAACAACAGAAATAAAGCAGACACTGCAAAAAACCCCAAATATTTTCCTTGTTTTCTTCTCCCACTTTCTGCACTGTAGGTAAGTCATATTTAGGAACAAAATAGTGAAGAGCGTAAGAAACACAGACAGTAACTTAACATAATTTTAAAAAGCCAAACCTATTACAAAAGCCTGAATTGAACAACACATCTGTGAGCAATTTATAAGCATTTTTTGATCTGTACTTAACACACTTTTAAAACATAAAAGTAGAGGTCTAGACAGGCTTTTTGCTACATATCCAACTTAATCTCCTCAAATCTGTCAGCACGTTTTACTTTTTAAACTTGAAAAATCATGTGTTACTAAATGTGTCATTTGCAAGCCATAAAAGCACTACACTTATACCTCTAGTAAGATCACACTTTTATGTTTTTCCAGAGGCTTTATTTCACTTATTGGACAGTCCACAGATTGACTCATCAAGCCCATGAACTCCAACAGACTGCAGTAACTCGTATGCACAATCTTGTTTCTTGTCTTGCATTGAGAATTAGAGGTTTGAAACATAGTAGTTGTTTCAGATATATGCAATTAATGCATATTTTCATCTTGGTGGCAAATTTTCCAAGAAATTCAAACATTGCTCAATTATTTGAGCAACAAAAATCGGGAGTCTCTGCTCTTGTTTTCTTCACAGCCACAGGGAAGGAAGCAGGGAAGAGCCTTTCTTCAGTGGAGCAGCACTGACATCCAGTGGTTGGCAAACCAAATACCAAGTAACTGTAAATGCATTTTCCTTGTGTTTGAAGCTGAATTTTACAGTACTAGTTTCCCTGTAAATTTTAGGCATCAGAAAGGGAAAAAGCCTGAATTTCTAGACTCATGCTGCAGTTTTGAAAGATAGGATCAAGTAGATATGGGCATCCAGGCAAAAGCTGCAAGCTCCTGGAAACTGGCACGGGACACATTCAGGGTCTGTGACAAAGAGGATTTAAATACGTTTCAACCTCCAGCTTCATCCCCTGGGTGCTGTCCTGCCCACATATGGTAGGTAGCACGGTGCCCCTTCAGGTGTAGCCTGCAGGCCAGCTTTGGTGATAATGCTGTGAACCAAACTCGTAAATATAAACTCACTTAAAATTATTTTGAATTCTTATTGGTACAGCTGAGAGGGCGGCACATTGCAGCATATATGCAGGAATGAGAGGGTAGCATCCTTAAGTTACTCTTGCCTCCAGACACTTCACATCACTTATCCTGACCCCTGCAAAGAGTTATTGTACAGGACAAGAAGGAGCAGGCGTGCACAGATCTGTGACGGGCTGGCAATACCTTCCCTGGGCAGTGCTGCGGGGAAGAGCAGCTCTGTTTGCTTCCTTCCTTCAGGGAACTCATGGGTGAAAGGAAGCAACACCTTCAGATCAGTCCATGAATAAAAACTTCCTGTTCCTAAATGAGCACTGGTGTTACTGAGCAAAAACATGGACTGACTCACCACTGGAGCGAGAAGAAACCTTTCAAAAGATACAGCAGTGATCTAATGGAGAAGCAGAGTGAGTAACGTTTCTTCTATCAGCCTGCATGCTTAAGACGTGAGTTAGTCCTACTCCCTCCCCACCCCTGGGAGGGAAGAGCACTGTTGAAGACCGCGCCACACTAACGTCCCTGTCCCCCGATCATGAAGTTGTGCACCAGCCACAGCAGGAGAGAAGCCCTTTTACGGAGGACCCCTCTGCACGAGAAGCTGGAGATCTAGGCTGGAGCGCTCCTTGGCTTGAGGAAATTTCTGCTTTTACAGCTTTGTACCCTATTCATTGGCTTGCTCTTACTGATGTCCCTCGGTCCCACAAAAGTGATTGTGGGTACATGCTCCAAGGATTGGATGACCCTACAGCCTCCCCGTTACCAACCGCTGCAGTTGCAGACGTAGGCTCAAATTTCCTCAGACTAAAAAAAGCCCAGGCTAGAGGCTGCTTCTCCTGGAAGAGCAATCCACCCATCAAGCAAAAATACAGGAAGTGAACAAGACCACCTCAAGAGCAATTTAAGGGTAAGCCCTGATCAGATAGATACCTAGAGGGCAGTTTAAGATCTTGAGCCAACAGAAGAGCTTCTCATGTCATCCCGAATTCCTAACTTCCCTAGCCTACCAGCACCTAAGCTCCAGAGAAACATAAGAGATATCGTGGCTGCAACCAGCTCTCCATCCTGATACTATCTTCCTCAGGTCAACTATCTAACTAGCACCTGTGCTTACCAAAGGCACATCAGTCCCCTCTCTGGATTTTAAAGCACTGTACTTGTGTGCTCAGGTCAAAACGCAGCAGCACAGATTTCTCCGAGATAGCAGGCAGCTGCCATTGCATTCCTGTAGCTGCTCCAGCAGCCAACTCCTAAGAAGCTCGAGTCAGCTGCTCCAAGCTGAGAGCCCTGAATCAGTACAAAGCTGAAGGTCTCAATTTAGCATGAAATTGTAATTGACATTAAAAAAATTAATCTCTCTTCTCCATCAATATAGAACTGTGCACAATTTTAAATTGTATTTTAAGTTTTATTTCATGTTTAAAGTGGTATGAGATTCACAGTGATATAAATTATCACCGACTGATAATTGCTTCACAGTGCATGCAATTTCTTGCTCTTTGAAGGGCTCTAGCACTAGCAGAGCCTAAAACTAAGTTAGGAGCTCTGTTTTCATTTGTAGCCTCCTTCTCTAGTAAGCCCTGTTCTTATCTTATAAGGACACAGTCATTCAGCAGACAGCATGCTGTTCACATAGTTCAATACTGAACTCAGAGCTGCATGTTATTTTAAATCTTCAATTTATTATGACTACTGCAGTAAACTGCATCTACCCCCTAAGAAGATGGATGACAGTCTCTTTCACAAAACGCCTTCAACAGTTTGCTCATCGATACAGTTGACACCACTGAGGTCCTGGCTGAGACTGGCTGCTTGATTGCCTGCAAGTCAGGGATCATTGCCTAAGTCTAGAGTAGACAGAAGCAGATTATAGAACAGGGCATTTTGTTAAGGTATGACTATGTAAATCAAACATTGATACTGTATTTGTTACCTATGAATCCTTACAGGATATTTTTATGCATCATCAACATTAATATAAAATTAGTCAACTTACAAAACAGGGGTTCTGGAAGGGAAGTGAACAGACAACCCAAGAAGGACAGTTTGCTCAGTGGAGGCTCTGAGGTGGCTAGTGCCCTGTCCTCAGAAAACCTGGTAAGAAGCTACAGCTTGTTGCATATGGCGATTCTCGTCATGTCTCCACGGAGGTGGGCACTAGTTTAGGAAGTTATGGCTTGATGCATTTGCTTACATACAGCTCAGAAGAGAAAGGAAGAAGAGAAGAATTTTGGGTTTATCAAACGCTGACAAGTTTTACCTAATATAATAAACAAAAGGCTAGAAAGAAGGTTGGGGCAGCGGGCTCAGTCCCACGGTAATGCTTTATTTCCACCATGCCTTGCTCATCAGATACTAAATGAAGTTCCTGCCCATGCTCAGTTGGACTGAATTATATTATGCAAGTTTAAGTGCTCTACCACAGTAAGTTCTGGTTAACAGGAACAAGACGTTCATAGAAGTTCATTTAATTTTTTAGTTTTACATTCAGTTTACAACTCATTTGACAGAATGCTTCCTCCATTTGCCCCACAAGTTCTATGATACAAGATGGCACCTGGAAGGTTACACAAGCAGCTGCAGGAAACCTCTCCGACTTTTCTCTGTCCCCTCCTCCAAAGTCAGTTTAGGGCAGGATTTAAATATAGTCCAGGTGCTGCGCTATACATTTTTGTTGAGTAAGAGGTCCTGTTCAGAGCTCAGCCTTCTCATTTCAGATACACACACAGAGATAAGTAAAGCCAACTACAGACAACACACCCAGTGCCTCTGTCAACTTCGTTGTACTCTTCCAGCGAACTATTTATCTGTTGAAACTCAGAATTTGAAATGCTAGCAGCCACACTAAAGAGACACAGGATTCATCTTCACTGTAGATTTCACTACTGAGACCTGAAACATTAACAGAAAATGCTTGGTTTTGCTTTAAGGCCAATGCCTGGAATTCAAATCTTTCCTGACCGCAAGGAGATGCTCTGACAATACATGGCTAATTACATTTTAAACAGGTTTTTTTTTTTCCTCCAGGAGTCTGCCAGCAGTAAGGCAGCTGATAACCTGCAATGGAAAGCCAGCCTTCCTGATTTAGTGTGACCACTGTAATTCACCTGATTCTCAACCCCAGCTCTCACTGAGGCACACAAAGATTTCTGTGCGTACTATAAAATTAGTTTTCTTGGTTACAGAACAGTTCCAGTATACTATGTGGCACTTGAATAAAGAATTTTTCCCAAGGTGCCATGTGAAGTGAAACGAAGTCCCTAATGCTCCATTTCCAATGACACAGATACCAACAGTAATTACTGAAAGCTTATTTCGTGTAACAGTATCAAAGATGTAATTTGTACAGTGCTATAATTAAGGAACTAATCACATTCCTGAAGAAAGCAGGCTCCACTCCAGAGCTTTTCTATTCAATCTCCTTAGCTACATGAAGACTGACTGGACAGCTAACTACTTACTGTAAGAGAACATATTAAATTCATGTTATTTGCCCAGAGTAAAAAGACCATCCATTTCCAATGAGCAGCTAGGATTCATCTGTCTTATAAACAATTACTCAGGGTATGAAATAACTAAAGATTTTGGTATTTTTTCAACTCAAGTCCCGCACTAAAAGTTTTCTACACAGTTTTATATTTTTTAATAGTACTTGGACCAACTAAAGGGTCCAAGCTGTCACTATCAAACTATGATACGAAAAATATCTTTACTAAGAGCTCTGCTTTACTAACACACAGCTCTGCATGTGTGTATTCTTAAGTAAAGCCAGAAGTCTTTATTTTTGGCAAGAATTCCCTCCTCTGCTTGTACTAAAAGTAACAATTAAAAAAAATAGAACAAATGCCCTTCAAAACTACACGTATGATTTTTAAAAACAAGCCAATTCTCATTCCCTTTTGTTTTATAAAATGTCATGAGCTGCAAAAACAGTTGTCCAAAAATACATTTCTGTACACGAGGAGCATTGTACTCAAGCAAGGAAGAGTTACTTTTTCAGGTTTTTCAACAAAAGCTTATTGCCAGTTGTTCTGTTTGAAGTAAAAAGGTGACTCATGACAACAGATCCAATTATTCAAGTACAAATTTGTATGGCCCAGGGGGCATGCCCTGTAACAGTAATAACGTCATTAAAAAGGAAAAGTCAAACTGGATAACCCACAGAAGGAAAACACACTTAAAATATTTATTTTGCCATGATCAGACTGACAGATGTGTGTGGGTGATGCAGCTGAAATTCTGGTTCACGCTGGTGAGTAGACAGACAGCAGTTATCTATTGTCATATTGAAAAAAAAAAAAAAAAACAAACCCAGTAAGAGATTAATTTGTCTCATGCCATAAACATTCACAAAGAGTCATGATGCCTCCTCTCCCAGTCAAACTACTCAAGATAAAATTCCCGTAACATTTGTCAAAAGAAGCTGTCAAAAAAAAAAAAAAAAAACAAAAACCCTAGCTTAAATAGAGTCATAAGACTAAACCCCTCTGGGTCAGTAAGAATAATTTGTAAGCAAGTCTTCCATGGTTAGATAACGACAGCATATCACATCTGAGCAAAGCATGTTCAGCACTGATCCTTTCTTACAGCCAACACAGTTAATTACCCTGGCATGAAATCTGATCAACAGCATGAACATCCCCGGCTTAAGGGCTCTACAGTAATGTAAGTTAGTAATAAGACAGACAGGGAGTTTCACAGAGCATCACTTACAATACACTTTAAGAGAATGCTTCTTGACTTAAATTTCAACCTGAAGTGCAATAAGCATGACCCAAGCCCAGCAAAACATACCAATGGAAACAGCAGATACAGATGGGGGTGTTGTACTGTGAAAATGAGCTTCATGAAGGAAAAACTTGCATTGCTTCTTAGTGTTTTTGAGATAAAAGAAACTACAAAGACGCTACTGCAACTAGTGCGTTGCGGATACGCTCTTTTTAGAAATACCCAATGCAGATTCTTTGGAACAACTCACATTGCTTTGGTCTTGTATAACCAGGTACAGCTCTTGAAATGAACCATACACCAGACAGCCTCTTCTCAGAGCTCCACACTCATCAGTGTTTTTGTCCATCAGGCAGTTTTCTCTCCCTTTTTGACTCTTTCATAAAGAAACCATTACTTAAATGTTTCCTAACATCTACCATGAGAAGTTCATGATTTCAGGTGTTACAACTTTGCCAAAAAGGGCCTGGGAATGACTTATTTGAGGACAACCTCCCCAAAACACAGGAACAGTCCATTCCCACGTGCAGTAAGTCAAAGAGACGTGGCAGAAAGCCCACCTGGCTGCACTGCTCCCGATGGAGCTCCAATGCAAAAAGGAAGAGTAGGGAAGTAGCCGCATGGACTGGCTACCTAGAAGAAGCACAGAAATACTGCCTGAGCACACGCAGAGAGAATTAGAGGCAAGCTCCAGTTGAAATCCATGAGATGGGAAGGGCAATGAGAAGGGCTTATAGGCAAAAGGAAGACTAAAGAAAACATGGGTCTACTGCTGAATAAGATGCAGCTTAGCATCAAAGGACACAGAAAAGACTGAGAAACTCAACACCTGATTTCCCTCAGTCTCTGCTGGCAAGGTTTACTGTCACACCTCCCAAGTCCCTCCATCTAGTGGCAAAGTCTGCAGAAGTGAGAGAATACCCACCATAGAGGAAGGGTGGGTCAGGGATCACTTCACTGGACATATCACAGCAAACGGGATAAACACAGCACAAGTCCATGGGACTGGATGGGCTGCACCGGAGGGTGCTGAGAGAGCTTGTGATGTCATTGTGAGGTCACGCTCTACCATTTTTACAAGGTCCTGGTGGTTAACAGTGGTTCCTGAGGAATGGCAAAGACAAACGCCATGCCCACCTTCAGGAAGAAGGATCCAGGGAACTACAGCCAGCCAGCCTAATCTCAGCTCCTGGAAAGATGACAGAGTATATGACCGCTGGAAGCAATTTCCAAGCGCATGAAGGAGAAGGTGATTGGGAATAGCCAACGTGGTTTTACCAAGGGCACATCCATCATCCTGACCGTGAAAAAGCTTCCAACTCCAAATTAATGCCTTCTCCCCCAACTAACCAGCTATTAACAGCAGCCATTGGGAATAACAAGCATAAGGCTACATCCTGCAAGGATCCACTTAGGATAACGATCTAAAAAGCAAAATGCAGTTCGACTTTTCCTTGTCAAAAGGAGGCCAACGCACAACGACAACATTTAACACTGGGATTTGTACTAATATTTTTTTAAACACACCGAGATTATTATTCAACACTTTCTGCTTTAGTCATGCAGCAGAACTAATGTCTGCCACAAGAACATAAGAAGGAACATTTCTCATTGATTTGACATGACAATTAACCACAGACTTCATGAAATCAGACAGAGCGATAATCACTTTGCTTAGGTCTCTATTTTAAACCTATTGAATTGGAGGACTGATTTTGCAGCGCGTCTCTTCAGTTAGATACCCACAGCTCTAAATGCCACAGCCCCTTCAGCCAGTGCTGTGCCTGCTTTGCCTTTCCTATCTTGAGCTACATCATGGAAAGTATTGGAAAAAAAAAAAAATAAAAAAGAGATTGGAAGAAGGACAACAGAGGCCTGGCCCAAGGACTCATTCAGCATCTCATATCCTCAGTCATGGGGCTGAGAGGACATGGACATTTTTTTTTTTTTCCCCCCAAATGGAAAGAGGGAGAAAATAGCTGGATTTACCAAATTTCTAGGCAATGGCAAAAAAAAGCAGCAGAGCTTCAGTGCCTGGATGAGAAAATGCCACAGAGCAGCATGTTTTAAATTCACTAGTACCTGGTGAAATTCTTGGAATTGATTAACTTTATCCAGGAAGGATGGCCTTCTCTAAAGTAAACCAGAACCAGATTACTAGAGCTTAAATGTGCCAGGGATCTTCTAGCATGAAGACAAGGGGAAGCCATCGATGCAACCATGCAGAAGTACTGGCTGCCCAAACAGGACTCGGGCAGCACCTGTGATGTGGTGTATGCAGGACCTGGAGCACCTTGAGGGCAGAAGAACACAGGCAGGAGACCTCCACTGCCTCAGGGGACATAGTAGATATAACCTGTGCTCCAGAGACTACCATTTCAGGCATCACTAGTTAGTGTTTCCATAGGGCAGCACATCAGAGAACCCACAAAAGCAGCAGCACATTTTGAGTCCTCAGCACAACATGGAGCTCAGCTGAAGACATACCTGTGTAGGAGCCACACTCGAATTGTAGCCACAACGCACTGAAGTTCTAATGCCAAAAGAGAGGTGTCCTGGTAACACCTCCTTTTGAAAAGAGGAACTATAAGGAACTGAGCAGGCTTATTAAAAAGATAAATTAAGGGTAAATGCTTTCAGGTAGCATGGAGCTTTTTCAAAGACACCATATTAGAAGCTGAGAGTGTTTATCATTAATCATGAAAACAGCCTAAACAGGAACTGGGAAAGCCAGCATGATTAAAACCCAGATGCTGTTAGCAGTAAGACAGACATTCTTTAAATACACAGGGTGGTGTCTGAACAAGGAAAACAGAAACGAGCTCTAATTCAGGCAAATTGAATGTAAATAATAAGATAGATTTTAAAAAAAAAAACAAGTTTGAGAAATAGCTTACTTAAGTATAAAAGTTGCTATTGAAATATTTTTTCAAACACCACAAGTAGGATGCCTGCCAGAAAGTCTGTTGGCCTGACAGATGATCAAAATGAAAAGAGACCACTTCAGAAGCAGGAACACTGAGTTGTTTCCGTTGAACTCTTAGCAGTGACCAACACCAGATACCCAGGGCAGAGAACAAAAACAGGGCAAGCACACAGTGATACTACTCACTATATGCGCCTATCTTCAGCTACCTAAAGCTTAGGGACTTTGTAATTTGGATACCAGGTATCTGCATGACAGCTTGTACTGGATTTTTCTGCCACAAGTAGCCAAATTGCCTTTTTTTTCCAGTATTTCCAAAAGAATGCAACATAAATTGACAAACTATTGTGGTGTACAACAATTGCTGACACCAGCCTTGTTATCAAACAAACAGAAGGAGGAAAAAATGACATGAATTTTTATAAAAGGGCCCTAGCGAGCTAAAGAATTACAGTCCACTAAGTCTGACTTCAGTGATGAAAAGAAGCTAGTAATAAATAACAAAATTAGTAAACCATTGACACGGCTTTTGTGGAAGAAAACCACACCACAGAAACATATTATCATCTTCTGAAGAAATCAGAAACTATGTGGACACAGGTAAGCCTATAATAGAGTAACTGAATTTCCAAAGCCTTTGATGAGGTTCTTTGCTTTCTTTGCAAGCAAAGGTCTTCATCAAAATATGGGAAGGTAAGATGGAAGATCTCTTAGATTAGTAACTGCTCAAGTGTAAAAACTGTCTATTCATTCCCATTTTTTAAGGGAGTTTATGACTGTAGCAGCATAAGTGTCTGTGCTGGGATCCAAGCTGTCCACCTCCTCTTCCAGGTCATTACTGAACAATAAAAAAAAGTTCTTGGTAGTTGCAATTAAAATGACTATAAACAGCTGCAGAATAATTCAAGGACACTACCAAGGAAATTAGCTGACAGGATAGCTCACTGCAAGTGCAAATGAATGTATATGGAGTGTTAGACCACTCTTGGTGTGTATACTCAGTGATAGACCCCAAACTTGGCCTTACCACTCAAAAAAAAAAAAAAAAAAAAAAAATCTTGGGAGTCAAACACGGATAACTCTTTGAGCATTTTAGCTCAGAGTTAATGAAAGGGCAAACAGAATGGTAGTAATAATAAGGAAGGAATGTGAAACATTTGTATAGTAGCTTGATCTCAATATTCCTATATCACAGGGCAGCAAAGTAACACAGGTACATGACAGTATCCAGGAGAAAAGGTTGAACAAACACCACATTCTTCAGCCTGGAAAAAGTCACTGACTCAGGATGTCATTAATTCCAAAGTATAAATGCATTTAAAAGACAAATCTGTGCACAGAAAAAAGTCTATGAAGCATGACAATCCTGTTGCAATTTTTGGCTCAAGTGTCCCAGCCCACTGCTTGCCAGGAATGAAACTTAGTCCATTCTTGTCTGTTTTCTCCCAAGCATACGTTAACGGCCAGAGCCAGAGACAAGATTGTCAAGAAAAATGATCTCTGGTCAGACCCAGTGTAGCTATATTTTTAAAATTTCATTTTATTTTAAATTACTCTAGACAAGTGGCTCATTATGCTGGAAAATCAACTCAGTTCTTGTTCTCCCTAGCAGCAATTCTCTTCAGTTATGGGTTTTTTGAGAGGACACACCTTGTTACACCTGATGGCATTGATCCTCAGACCTAGGTCCATTTTTTATTTCCCTAGCATCGTGTGTTTTTCTCGAATCCAAGATAATCCAGAAACTTTATCACTCTGTTTTCACTTCAGCTCTACCTCTGTGCAGACTCCTGATCATGAAAAGAAAAAAAAAAAAAATCCAGGGAGCAATCAAATTAATAACCTTCTTCCCTAAAGCTAGCACTAGTTTTATCGCAGGTCTGCTAGGAGGCAGGGACAACATGTAAAATTCAATATAAATGACTGCTCTTAAAAGTAAAAGGTTGCCACCTATCAGGATAATAAAAAAAGATCAAAAAATGGTGAAAATTGCCAAGTTTTAAGAAAAAGTTTTCTTCCAGCAACTGTACAGAGGTTTTGGACAGGGCCTGCTAAACCTGCTCTACTTCTTTGCAACTAGAAATAAGGTGGAAAAGAGGTATCGCTCCACCTAAACCCTGTTTATAGCTCCCCCGGCCCTCCCGCAGAATGCTGAAAGACTGCAGTAAGGTGATGCCATATTTGAAATTTTCTACACTGACTTTTACGCATCCCCATACATTCTTGATTTTGTTTAACCAGACCTATGACTTGCTGTATGCCAACAGAACTGCTTGCCTTCAAGCTTGAAATAGATTGGTTAAAATCCACGAGGCAAGAGCATGCAGTACTAGCAAAATGGAAATACTCTGATGTACCTGACAAACAACTTCAACACACCATCCAATGTCACTCCTCTCTACAGGGCACAGCAAGAGTTAAGGCTTTTTATGGCAGCCGAGACTGCTCAGAATCACCAGCGAAGTTCCTACTGAATCAATAAAGGTAGCTGGCAAATCATCTTGGCAACATGTCCGACTCCAAAGTCAAATCTAAACATAGCAGGATTGAATCCCCCTTTATTGGCATTTCTTCCCTCTTCCCCCTCCAGCAGGGACAAGCCCTAAGGCTACGGGGCTTTTAAGCTGAGAGAGACAGTTCTTGCAGCACTATTCCACTCCTGCTAGCACTGCCTGGGAAAGCATACTCCACTGAACAAGCCTGACTGCTTAGGGTGACACTTAAAAATTTTGATGCCTAAAGGAGAAGGTCTACTTGGACTTGAATGTCTATGAACAAGTAACCCGTGTCTTTGCCTGAAAGATCTTCCTCAATTAGCAATGCCAAGATACCATTAACCAAAAAAAAGATTATTATACTGCTCTTCAGTAGGATTAAACTGAATGTTGACCAGCCTTATCAACCAAAATGGCTTCTGGACTTACTAAACAGATCAGTGGGAGGAAGTAAATAGTGCATCCCACAGGCAATCTGCTACCTTTTGCTGCATTTCTCGCTGGTATCGGGGGATGAGCAGGAAAGCGAGCATGTTGATACCTTAAAGTATACAGCAATATCAGCCAATCTTAACATCGCTTCCCCTCTCTTCTGCTGTTTCCAGGGGACATACAGAAGCTATAAACCTTTAACCTATTTAGGGCAATTGCAAGCATCCCAAGTATTCAATACATAAAATATTTGGTATAAAAGTTGTCTGAAAGATGCCTTTTGTTCACATTGGTTTTCATGCCATTTTGTTTGCTTGATTAGAATATTAAATAATAAAACCTAACTTTGATTTGAGCTGCTGGCTTTGACCTCTATGGAAGTCTTATCTGCGAGTGTGCTTGGAGGAAACTGTTTCTAAAAGTCATCTTTTCTGCTCTGAGTGGTCACATGGCTCTCCCTCCTATTCCTCAAAGTATGCAAAGTATTTAATTCTTCTTTGGGAATTTCTATTTATTACTCTCCTTCCGAACAGAAATAAAGACAAACTCTGAGATTATGCCAAAAACACTTCAGGAAGCTATAGGTGTGGAACTATCTGGCAGATACGTATGCTCTCTGATGCCCTCTGCCTTGGGGAAAACCAGAGGGGAGGGAGTACTTTAGCTCTGCTGCCAAAAATGCAGTTACTAGCCTGGGCAGAGGCTGCTACTAGCCTGGGCAGAGGCAGTCTGGTCCCACTTTCACATCACATGCTGCCATTTCTGCTTTGCTGTCCTTACGGAGCAGAGAGCGGAGAGGGGAACTTGCTTCTACTTCCTTCCTCCGCCTCTCTCTAGGGAAGGCAGGGCCAAAGCAAGCTCTGCTAACAAGAACTGGCATCAGCTCCCCTCTGCTCAGTTAATCACAGCACCAGACGGGTACATGGTTTTTCTCTGTGAGCTTCCTTAGTCCTGCTGCCTGCTGTAAAAGGGGCCCCAGTGGCTACATCCACCTCAGCAGAAGCAGCACTCTCTGGGGAACAACCTCCTAAAAGAAAACGCTGTCCTACGCAGGTTACCCAGATTGTTTCTTCCCCTTCAGAAAAAAATCTCTTTAGCACAGAGGCCCAACAGCTGACCATGGCGAAGAAAGAAAACTGAAGTGAACCTCGGACAGCCAACGCTTCTTCACCACCACCAGTGGACAAGCATGGTCCTCTCCTCTGCGTGCCAGCAAGCGGAAACCTTTAGTGAGTGACCCAAGGAACACGGCACGAAGAAAGAGAAACGCTGGATTCTCTGCGCTTCATTTGCTTTCAATGAGTACACACCAGGTAGTAAATTCAAGCAGCTGTACATGTAGAGGCATGAGTCAGACTCACAGCTGGCCAGTTCTCTCCTACCTTGCAAAATGGAGAAACACCCACTATAAAAGGCCACAGCAGAGCCTCAGTAACCAGCCAGTGATACAACCCAGAGGTTGGCACCCAATCCAGGCATCGGCATGATGGGGGAATAGGCATGAGGGGTAAGTGAAAACAGGCAAGTACCTCATTTCACATCTAAATTCATATAGCCTCCAAATGCAACCCCCCCCAAAATCCCCCAAAAACCAAACAAAACCCTACCAATCAATCAGTTTGCTCAGAGACCTGTCCTTAGGCTGATATTTAACAATGAAAATTATATCAAATGCAGATTAGCCTGAGAGCAAACTTGGCTCCAGCATATACCAAAGATCAGAACAGACTGTGTAAACCTGTTAGTAATCATTGAGCAAATGCTAGTAACTTCCCAGAATTTCCACACACCAAAGCAGACACCCTCCCAGCAAGTAAAAAATGTTTTTTCTAAGATTGCTTCCTTCTTTATGACAAATACTGTGAGACACTATTAGAAGACTACTCTTCTGCCAGCTCCAAACCCCAAACACCACATGGCAGATCTATACTTCTGTTAATGCAGGTAATTAGGCAGAGTTGTTTAAAGACAGCAATATTTCTTTGTTTCTGTTCTCTTTCTCTTTTTTTTTTTTCTTTTTTTTTACATTTTTAAAGCACTGGAGTGAAACCGAAACTGAATAAACTCACTGTAGTATTGCAACTTCTGCATGACATAATGAAGAAAAAGCATTCTTTCTTACAAACATATCTTAAGAAATTATGGATTAAGTAAAGAAGATATGACCACGAAGACCGTGGCTGGACCTGGAATATGCAAACACATGCAATTAGACACTGAAATGAATTACTTCAGAGATAAATCAATATAGATTAAGTATTCATGAAAGGAATAATTGGAACAGCATTAAGAATAATATATGGAAACATTTGGTGTAGTACAGCACTCTTGCCTGTCAGGACAAGAAGCCTTAAGTATTTGGCCTAATTAATAGTATTATTTTAAGCATCAATTAAGATATATGGAAGAAAATAATTAAATCCTGTAAAAACAGAACTAAAAGAAAACAAAAAGTTTGCTTACTCTTCTTGACGCAAGTCATTAACGCTCCGATCTAGTGAGATCATATCACTTGCCACCATATTAAACCCGAACTCTTTAATGCTGGCTTGAATGGATTCTTTATAATCTGGTCCTAAAACATATGGCTTCGCTTCCTCTCCAGGGCCACCAACAACTCCGTGAGGCTCAGGCTCTTTGGGTTCAAAATTACCAAGGACTCCAGGTCGTAAAACAGGATCACGGTATACAAATGTCTGAGGCTTGAATGTGAGATACTGCCTCTGGAAGATGTTTTGCTGTTTGTTATCACCACCATGTTGATTTAGTTCATTTTTGGCCTTATTTTTCCTTCGAATGGATTCCAAGTCCACTTCCACGCCTTCAACATGAGGCCAAGGTACCACTGGTTTGAACTTCTCATTTCCTAGTCCATGGTCTCCTTTGTTTGGCATAGGTCTGTTGGCTTCCTTGTCATCCTATACATACACACAGAGAAACAGCAGGAGATCATATAAATTTATGACCCTTTATTTATTTAAATCCAGTAGCTAACGCACTGAGAGGTGGTACTAAATATATGTTAAGCAAGAAGGAAGAAGTCTCTGTTAAGGGGCTAAATCAACATGTTTTACTAAAGCAAGCAGCTGCTGGAGAACATCATCAGCTGGTGTCCACACTTACCTTGGTGAGTAGATCCTAGAAATGGAGTAATGTCTAAAGCATTCCCAAAGACCAAATACCCACATAGGGCATGTTAACTTGAACACAGTTCAGGCTGCACACCAAAGCAATGCGCAGGGAGCACTGACAGATCATTTTAGGAAGGAGAGGGTGGCACGGAGGCAGACAACGCCACAATGCGGAGCACAGCATCCTTGGGGCCGCTCTTGGACAGGGTGTTTCTGAGGCTATGTGTGCCAGCTGCTGAGACCTCCACAGGGTCTCAGGGGTTGCTAGATACAGCCTCAACACGCTCCTGCACTGGGAAAGAGTGCCATGACTACGTGTAATCTGGCACGCACACCAGCAGCAGCCTTGAGCCACATCTAATCCCTACCCTTCACCCTACCGACTTGCTCCCACCAAGCAGTACTGCATCAGCAGCACTGTTTTTAGAGCCATGACATAAGCTGAAGGCACGGGTGACAGCAGGCAAAAGTGAGATGCAGCCCTGATCTCCTGCACAGCCACAGAAACAGACCCGCCTGGGAAAGCAGCGCTGGGGCTGAAGAGAGCTGCCACAGGCACTGGCACCTCCTGCATCCTTGTTTAAAACAACTTTACCATTTTACAGCACTCCTCCCTGCCTCCCCACCAAGAGATACGAAGTTCTCACCGAGAAGAAAGGCTGGGATTTCGAAAACTGCTCGGCATGTTCAGTGATGAGTGAGGTTGGTGGGGTTACAACAAGGGTGGGTGATTTGAGCAGAAACCAGACATTAAGGCTCTGAAGTGTCTGAGTGTGGTCTCTGGAGTACAACAGCCCCACCCATGAACACCAAAACATACAGTCACTGCTTTTTCCAATACTGCCGTCCAAGAGGACAACATGCAAACATTGACGAAAGTTCAGATTTCCTGCTAGACTTATCTGTTTGTAAACAGGATAGAAGTTGTCTACAGAAGTCACTGTGATCTAACAATGCACACATTTTAGCAACGTCGCACTATCTATTCACAAGTACAGAATCAAAGAAAAAGTTGAGATTAGAAGGATGTCACCTATTCAAACCTGCTTGAGGCAGGGCTAGTTTCACAGTTAGGTCAGACTTCTCCAAGGCTTGTCCAGTCACACCCCAAACACCTCTAGTTCCTCTAGACAACCTGTTCCAGTTGTTCAACCAGGCTCACAATGAAGGTGCTTTTCCTCATACCTCAGTAGAAATTTTCTCATGTTATAACTTGTGATGACTGCCTCTTGTCCCCCAAGAAGACTTTATTTCCATTTTCTCTGTAACCCCGCTTTGAGGGGAGTAAGCTGCAATTAGATTTCCCATTGAACTTCTCCAGCCAAACCAGGCCAAGCTCCTCTACCCTTCCCATGACTGTGTCACATCCTGCAGCCCTCTAACCTCCTTAGCAGATCTTTGCTAGTTCCTCTCATTTTGTTAACATCTCTCCTGTGCCGGCCAGTGCAGAAAGAGAAACCAGACACAGCGTTCCAGGCACAGGCTTGTTAATCCTATGTGCTGGGAAACAAACCACATCCCTTTGCTTGGTGGCTAAGCTCTTCCTAGTGTAACCTATTATGCAGTTTGCTTTTACTGCAGCAAGGGCACAATGCTGACTCATGTCCATGTTTAACTAAACCACACGATACTTACTACTACATTACAGCATTTTCCTCATATTCTGCATAATAAAACTTCAGCTATTAAGAAAAATCCAGTATAAAATATGTCTAGGTTAACATGATAACAATGGGAGTCAGACTGGCTCCAATTCAAATTCAGGAAACTTTCTGACCTCTCTGCTTGCTCTAGTTTAAACAGGGAAGGCATACAAAATGCAGAAGTGTTAATTATTCTGTTCTTCCATCGCCATTTTTTGAGGAACTCAAAAGCCAGTGTGAGAAAGGGAAGGATAAGGGCTCGTGAAAAGGCACGTTTTGCAAGAAAGTAGAAGGCTGCCATGGATCTAAATAAAGCCCTGAGAGGACTTTTGAAGAGAGCATCATCTCACACTTACCCTAGAAATCAAAATAGGCTTTGCCACTTGATTGTCAGAACACTGCTGAGCACTCAGCTCTTACCAACTTGCATCTAATTCCTCCTGAATGCGGAGGCAGCTAAAAGAGCCAACAAAATGGTGGGCATCATCAGGAAGGATACTTAAAGAGAGCATAAGTTTGACTGCATAAAATTTTGAGGCATTCATGTCTTCAGTAATATTTAGTTCCAGTCTCCACATCTCAAAAGGAGTTAGAGAAAGAAGGTACAGAGTAGGGCAACCAGAATGAAGGAGAAGGTAGATAGATGTCTTGAGATGAAAGGCCAGAAATGCTGGCCTTTCATCTTAAGACTCTGCAGTCTAGAGATGTGATGGCTGAGGGGTATACAATTGAAGTTTAGAAAATCATGAAGGTGATGGATAAATTGAATGGAAACCCACTGTTTACGCTAAATATGAGAATTGAGGTGCTTGACAAAATTGACAGGAGATCAACCAAAAAATGTTCTTTGCACAGTGATCTCCTAGAATATGCTGCACAGGAGGCTGTGGAGAGAGCCGGTACAGTTGAACAAGGGATAAGACAGCGTGATGGGTAACAGGTCCATAAGGGGACTGTAAAAGGGTTGGGCAGGGAGGTATCTTCTAAAAACTCTTAATTCAACAGCTGTGGATGCTGGAAGAATCCAAAGGGAAGGAAGCATAGAAAGCAGCCAGGTTTACACACTGCCACTCTCAGACACCATCCTGGATCACTAGTTTCAGGCAGGCGGGAATTTCTTATGCCCCTGGTCTGTATGAAATTAAATAGCCTTTCATTCCACTTCCATCACCTATAAAAGTTACGAGCTTCCACTTAGCTAGTCCTCTGACTGAACTGTAACACTTCTCAAAAGTAATTTGTTTATTTTGCTGTTGTCAGAACTATGACTTGTGTTGTATTACATTTAGCCTCATTGTAACTGTTATGCACAATTTGCATTATAATGCATTTATTTGCTGTTCCCTTCCAGACACTAAATATATTCCATTTTTGTAGGCCTGGGAAAATATTGCGTAAAACAAGAAAATTATACACAAACACACAGACACACTCATTCACTTCTTTCCTCCAATCTTTATGCACCTAGGACAAATATGACAGAAGGCATTTGTTGTGGGTTATCCCCTGCAGGCAGCTCAGCACCATACAGCTGCTCACTCCTCCCTCTCACCCCGGTCACAAATCTGAAACACAGCATCACATGAGATGCTATGAAGAAAATTAACTCCATCTCAGCATTTTATGGGCATTTTTACAAAACAGAAAAAAAGGAACTAGCAGTGTTTAAGTGTGTGGTGCAGACCACAGCTCCTGGAGGTTATTCATTTCTCCAGAGAGAACTGAGACAAAGGTTTTCCAAATACTGTCCGGAAAAAAAGCAAAGTCAAACCACAGTCTAAGAACTATTTTGGTCATCATATAAGCCACAATGCCTTAGTGGAGGAACTTCTAGAGCTTCTTCTCTTTTATGAATTATGACTTCCCCCCCCCCTTTTTTTTTTTAAATGCTTTAATGACATATCAAAAAAGTGAAATAATTTTTAAAGTATGCCTCACTGATTAAAAGTTTGGCTCAGCTAAAAATGTTGTATCAAACTTTTAAAAGATTCATACAACAATTACAGTCAGACTGGATGGCATGCATATTAAAAAAAATAAACCACAACAACCTTTCTAAAGTGGAAAAACAAGGTAGTCTTAAAATGATTCGAAAAAATTTGGAAGAGACAAATCAATGACAACAAGGTGAAGGCAGGGCTCAGAAGAAGTGAGCACGACATACACCTGAATACTGTGCTTCTAGGTTGTCCAAAAATGAGAGGAGAGAAGCAAAAAAATCTGTGAATTCTCTCACATCTGGAGACAAACAACAACATCTCATTACATCTTTATAAAGGACACATAGTAAGCTGTTTACATACAGTAATATAAAAAAAAAAAAAGTTTTTTTCCAACAGATCATTGTTTTTTTCTATAGGGCTAGATCTAGGGTTTCCTGCCAGCTTTTCTAGCGCCAGTTCAGTGCATGCTTCTTTATTTTTTAAATGTTCTTTTCACTCCTTAGGGGATTATGTCTGAGTCACTGCAACGGGTGTTTCGGAAACAGTGAGATGATACAAATACAGTCAGTCCCTGACTTGTGTAAAAAAAAGGAGGTATTTGGTGTAATTTTTTTTGCAAACTAGGTTCTTCCTTTTTGCAAAAGAGAGGAATACAATTAAAGGTATTGGGAACATAACTGTATCCCTTTGGAAACATGTTTCTAAATTATACAAAGTAAAAGGAAAAACTGGGAGAGGTCTTCATAGGGCTGCAAGATTGGTCAAGTGGTAGGGGGGTTGGAGTTTTAACTGGCAAAAAAACCTGCAAATGTAAAAGTTGCATAATCTGCTTTTCTTCAGTCAACCAGTTTAAGACTGGCAACTCCCTAAAACTCCCCATGAAATAATGTCTGAAGTACAAACTGATGTTAAAAAAGTGGATTTGCTTCATTTCTAAAATGGAAGACTATTATACTGAAAAAAGCTTGCTAATTCAAAGCAATGTCTATAAAAGCAACTTGCTTATCTAGACAAAAATCAGTGCTGCACAAGAAATGAAAAGGGGAATAATTAAGTAGGATCCAGTAGCAATCTCATTACCCAAGGATGCAAAAGGAAATTAAAAAAACCTTGCACTCGCAGAATATACATGTTCATATCCAGCTGATTAAAGACAGATACAGAGTGTTGCAATACTCTGGTGTTCCTCATGAAAAAACAGTAAAAACTGATACAGTATTTTAGTAACCTAGGAGGCCAATCCCTACATAGTTCTATTTTCTCCAGTTCAGCTTTTACCCTTCTTAACTCTTGGCTGTATCTACACCACTGCACTTATTATGAAAGGCAAATACAATATACATTCTTCTACCATAAGGAAGGGTTCAAGGACTTTTAACTGAGGATGAACCAATAGCTCTCAGAGATCCCCTGATGCAAGTTCCTCTTCTATGCAAAAAAGAAGCATTTTGAATAGAGCCTCTGTCACAGATACTCTGACGGAGACCACACAGCTATCAGTTTAGCAAGGATTTCAACGTATTTTGCTTTGTTTGCCTTAATGCAGCCACACTCCTAGTTTATTGGAGAAAATAAGGCCACTTGAAGGAAATTATATAGAGCCTAGCATTTTCAATTATTTCAGTAAACAGGAGGGAGTTCTTTTAATTTATTCAGTGACCTTGTTAAAAAAAAAAAAGAAACAAAAACAACTAGAAGCTGGATTCAGATTTCCTTGTTGACTTGACTCATGCTGGGAAGATACTAAAATAATGCCTGTTCTCAGCCAAGCTTCTAGCATGATTCTGCTCTACCAGCTAATAAGAGAGAGAGGAAAAAAAACCCAACATGTAGTGTATTTTGGTTTGCTTTAAATCATTACGCATGGGTCTTTCTTACTAGGTTACAGTTCAGGGCACAGATGGAAAAAATAAAGTGCCACACCAAATTACTTAGTCCTGCAACTATTTTTGTGCCATATGATAGAAGATGACTCCACAACACTCTTACGACCAAAAAACTGGAAGACTTTTCAGTATACAGGATCAAAAACAGACAAAAGGGAAAACCAACACATCCAATAACATATTTCTGAATAGATTTACCCACTAAATTCAGAATATATAAAATAAGCAATGATTCCCACAACACAGTTGGCTGAGAGCAGCCCTGCGGAGAAAGACTTGGGGGTGCTGGTGGATGAAAAGCTGGACATGAGCCAACAATGTGCACTCGCAGCCCAGAAAGCCAACCATATCCTGGGCTGCATCACAAGAAGCGTGGCCAGCAGGTCGAGGGAGGTGATTCTGCCCTTCTACTCTGCTCTGGTGAGACCCCACCTGGAGCGCTGCATCCAGCTCTGGGGCCCTCAGCACAAGAAGGACATGGACCTGTTGGAGCGGGTCCAGAGGAGGCCACAAAAATAATCTGAGGGCTGGAGCACCTCTCCTACGAGGACAGGCTGAGAGAGCTGGGGTTGTTCAGCCTGGAGAAGAGAAGGCTGTGGAGAGACCTTATTGCGGCCTTTCAGTACTTAAAGGGGGCCTATAGGAAAGATGGGGACGATCTTTTTAGCAAGGCCTGCTGTGACAGGGCAAGGAGTAATGGTTTTAAACTGAAGGAGGGTAGATTTGGACTGGATATAAGGAAGACATTTTTTACAATGACGGGTTGCCCAGAGAGGTAGTGGAGGCCCCACCCCTAGAAACATTCAAGGTCAGGTTGGATGGGGCTCTGAGCAACCTGATCTAGTTGAAGATGTCCCTACTTATTGCAGGGGGGTTGGGCTGGATGACCTCTAAAGGTCCCTTCCAACCCAAAGCATTCTGTGATTCTATGATTCTATGACTGTCAAAGGGACCCCATAAGATTGCACGCCTTCCCCTTCCACCACCTGTGGTAACCTCCATCCAAGCAATCAGAAGTTCTAGCTACTGCAGGACCAGCTGCAGAGGCGAAAGCAAAACCAAAAGCACACACAAATGGAAAAACACAGCTTCTCAAACAAGGATAAAGATCTATGGCACAACTGCCATAACCTCAGTAAATAAATGATAAAAAAGCCCTTGTAATCATTACAGTGTTTTGCACAAAAAAGTCTGTTTTAAGCTCCACATGCAGCACTGCCTTCAAGTCATATTTTACAAAACCTTCATCAAACAATTTCATCACAAGGCAACCGTGTTGACTTAGATTAGGGCAGAAGTTGGACCAGGAGAATTCTTTTGTTGAATATGAGCAGTGGCACTCAAGTCACCTGGCTCAAAAGGGGCATTTGCTGTCACAGTGCCTGGGCAAAACTGTCTTTCTCTTGCTTTGGCTTCTTCTCTCAGCGTATTTCAGAGGCACTCCAAAGGTGATAGAGTGCATACTTATGTGCTCAGTAGCTCCTACAGTGACTTTTAACACTTGTGTAAACTTAGAACAGCGCATTTATGGGAACTGTAGAAACACAGAGAAAAGTACAATTTCACACTAAATTATAGAAAACTTTTCAAGTTTAAAAATACACGTTTGTAAAAATAACAGATTGCTAAATCACTGTAATTGCATGCTTTGGGCAACCCAAGTGAAAAACCCTACTGTTGATAGTATTTGTCACCAGCATTTCCAGGAAAATGTAAGTCTGTAAGTTCTGTTCTTATGTTCATAGTTGCCCTCAATTTTGACAGATATACTTACAACATTAAAGTCCATTATGCAACCAATACCATCTCTCCATAGTAGATTTCTGCCCTGTTAAATACTCTAGGGGAAACAAAAGGTACTTAAACAACACCTAAATCATACCTATTAGCACTAAAGCTGTGTAAGTTGTGTTATACCAACCCCAAATAAGTTTTGGTAGACAGAACTAACTTGGCTACGGTTTTGTACCACAAACACATTACTGTGATGGCATCTCCAAAGACCAAATAATCCTACCAGACAATGACCACATCAGTCTACTTTTTGGAGTGTTCAACACAAGACCTGGTCAGAAGCCACTTACGAGCCACAAAGAAAACTCCACAAACAATTAAAAAGAACTTTGATGATCTAAACAAGCAGGCATTACATTACATACACAATTTATATATATATGTTCTATTCATTAAAAAAATACTTAACTGAAGTGTAACTGAGGTGCAAGGGCCACAGACAGCTTTGGAAAAATGCATGTTCACCAGTAGTTTTATACTGCTGTGTATTGTACTCCCACCTACATCTGAAGAATGAATTTTTTTTTTTTTTTTTTAAATTTAAAACAAGCAAGGCAGCTTCCCCCTTCACCTGCTTCCTAGATTTCACAGCATCCATCAAGCTGATTGATATGTGATGCACTACTCATTGCCCTGCACCATCCTTTATCCAGCTTGCTTTTTCTTGCCCCTTTTTCTTGCTCCCCTTTCTCTCATTTCCCAAGTAGCTCCTTGAGAGGCAACTGTTTTACCAGGGATAGATACCTGTAATAAAACTGCTAGTCAGCAGCATTGAGGAAAATCTCTTTTCCCACTCATTCCTTATATTCTATCTGAATTGGTGGAACAGGAAAATCACTAGTACTTACACTTCTACAGTTACAGCAGTAACTTAGTTTTCAACAGATACCCAGCAGACCACAGTCATTAATATTGACTCAGCCCACTGAAAAAAAAAAAAGAAAAGAAAAGAAGTACCAGTACCTTTGAGCCCCCAAATTACCTGAGTTAGCTGAGGCAAAACAACTTAGGGGAGCAAGATCAACAATTTTCTTCCACCTTAGGGTTGACATTCCTGAAGTTTGGGAGCATTGCTTATGGAAAAGCAGGTGGCATGTTCAAAACCAGAAAGGACACATAATAAAACAGAGGAACCGTTTGTAAAAATGTGAATTTGGCAACAGCTCCATGTTCTGCTATTATGGAGCTTGACACAATTTAGCATTCAAGTTCTGAGTGACTTGGATTAATCTATGTGAGTCTCTGTATCACTGATTCAAAAAAAATGGTAACTCCTTGTTACCTAGTAATGAATCTAAAAACTAACAATATTCACTAACATATGAGGTCACCTCTGCTGGTGTTTGAACCTGTGAGTGGAAGAAAGACACCGAGGAAGATAAGGCTCAGTTTCTCAACTTTATTTTATTTTTTAAATAGTTGCTGTTGCTGTAGGAGTTCCCTGGACAAAAAGACCAACTAGCTCTTCCTGTCTTCTTGGGTTTTTGTGAAGATACTGTCTATTTCATCACAGAAGAAGCATTCATCTAGGACAGTGACTTCAGGCTATTGCTGCATACTGCCATGATCTGCAGCCAACATCTCACAAGGTTATTGCATATGAAGTTGTATTCAGCTGTGGAAGCCCTCAGGTAACAAATCATACGGGGACCCCCTCCACCCCTCGTCCCTCCCTTTTTTTTTGTGGCATATCTGTAAACTACATAACTCTGATATTCAAATTTCTAACAATGCAAGGATACTTATTTTCAGTTGAAATAACTTGATTGCCCAGCTATTTGCCTAACAGAGGGGAACACCATAAATCCTGAGTTTTACCCGTTTACCTGCAGAGTACCTTGTTTAAAGATATGTATCGACATTTAGATAAGTCAGTATGATACCCATCTAAGCATCTCATTTAAATGAAATGGTTCTGTTGCAATATTATCTTTCACTTGCAAAGGGAATTCGTCTGAGCTAATGATGCTTCTGTGATCCTCTTTGGCCTTGCTGTGCACATATCACTTAAACTCCTGCAGAGCAATGCAATCCTGCCACAAGTGCTGTTTCAGCTTGTACTGCTTTACCCCCTGCCCTTGCTCCTACACTCCTTTTTCTTATGTCCCTGCTCCCCCACAACCTCCTGCTGTACATGCCCCTCCTCCTGGAGGACTCTGGATTTTCTATAGATGTCATGGTCACACTCTGGTCCAGACTGAGTGACTGCCTTCACTTAGCAAAGTTCAGTTACTTCCATCAAAAGCAGAGACTACCAGGAGACCTGGCCAGAGTCCTTCATACTAGACCCAGTCTCTTACTGGGGATGCCACTGGCCACCCCAAAATCACAAACTTCTCTCTCTCTCTCACCTGCAGTGAGATTTAAGAGTGAAAAACAGGACAGTGAGAACATGGCCTGTACCTGACCTCTCTGACATGGTGCCTCCTTAGGAGAGGTGCAGGTACTTCTCGAATTCCTGTGCGACAGGCAGTTTCATAATTAGACTCTGCCTGACTGAAAGCAAGTAAAAATAAAGACACCGAGTGCTTCAGAACAAATTCCTGTCAAAAATAGCAGTTTTTTATTGTCCTCATTTTTATTGGCACTCAGTGTTTGGGGAATACCAAACCAGCTGTTAAACCTTCCAACTTGCCTTCCTTGTTGCCTGAGATTCCACTCTTACCCAGCTTTTTACATATCCCATCCTTCCATTCCTGGTACTGTCATAGTTTATTGTCCCATGCTGCCCCTGGTCCCATCTGTAGTTCAATAGTCATGCTGTGTTAAGGAAGTCTTGCCAGAGATCCACTTCACTCAATGCCTCCACTTAAGAGATGCCCAGGAACTTTGTGGAGGTAATCACAAGCAATGCACCTCTCCTTGCAGCTCTGGAGAGCACCATGTAATCTGGGATAGTAACTAAGGAGATCTACAATAGAAAGACTTAGATAAATACCTGAATAAACAGATATTAAAGAAGTCTCTGCTTAACTTTGTACCTTAAGGCTAGTTTTAAAGCAGGCAAAATAGCCTCTTGTCATTAAGATTACAATCATTTTCAAGTAACACAAATATTATTAAACTGAATCACAAACGAAGCTGCTGTATTACCTAAGGTGATGTATTTTAGTCTCTCCCATGTTCTAGAAATGGAAAGATGTTGGCACTAGCAGACTGTGCAATAAAAAAAACCAAACCACATTTGTAGTTGCTTGCTGCAGAATAATAGAAAAGTTGTTAGAGGACCCTGGATAAGACAAAAGTATGATCCAGAGCCTCTCAGATCCTCTCCTTACAGACAGCAGACCAAAGATGACAGAAAGGCTTTTATGCTCAGAACAAGAAGAATCGATTACAAGTTTATTACAGGTAGAATAATCAACATTTTCAGTAGAAGAAAGCCGAAGTGATTAAGTGTGACAGAACATAAGTAAAAGCATAAAAGCCAAGCATCTCCCTACACACTGCGTCTTTCCAGGTGTGTTTTTGCTCCTTGTTAATTAAGTGGCTTTCTCTGTTGCATCAAAGTGCAATTTCTCTGGTCCCCAAGAAACCACAGACCACAAGAGACCACAGGCTTTCCTTGCATGCCAAAAAGGTTTGCCTGCACTGATCCTGGCCTACTCTTCTTAATGGAACATGACACAAATGAGGAAAAGACAAATACTGTATATCATACAATGTAAGTCATTTTAGGTTAACTACTTAAGACTGGTCTAATCAACCGCCAGCTAACCCAGCGACTGTGCAACTCTACGAGTCTGCCTTCAACTGCTTTTCAAATGCCCATAACCTTCCTCCTTTCTCTGCACAACAAGACACATTTCTATGTACTGCAGCCTACATTGTCATTAGCATGTATTTATCATGGTATTTCAACTGCAAACTTCTACAGAGTATCATCCACGGCAGTTCATTCTCAAAGAGAGACTGCAGTGACTCAGACCTCCAAGCCAGCAAAGAAGCACCTGCTCAGTATGTTTACCCTTGAATGCACCATATGGGTTGCTATACCATAGATGAGACTCCACACAAATTTAAAAAAAAAAAAAAAAAAAAAAATCAAATTTGTACGCTGGTTGATTCACTTCATGCTAAATTCAGCCATTTAAAACACTTTATTGTCATTTAGTTGTTCAGAATGCTGTTGTGATAACAGCCAAGTCCTGTGAAGAGGCCACCTGGGGCACAGTTATCATTCTACTGTGGCACCAGGGAGAAAAACCGTCCCAGGTAAGCAAAGCCCACCAGACGCTGATCCTATCTTTCCAAAGCAAAGTCTAGTTTCTTGCCTAGTCTTGAGAGCAGAGACTCTTAAGGACCCAATTGCTTTCAGTTTTCCTTTTTTTCCTGAAGCAACTCTCCACCTGAAGCCTTAGGAGATATCAAGTTGCATCTCCTCACAGGAAGGACAACGCTTATTGCCCAGAAAGTTAAACCTTATTTTCTCCGAAGAAACTTAATGAAAATAATTCTTTTTCAACTTCTGAACCTGGAGGCAATCCATGGGGTATCTTGCTGTGCAAGAGGTTCAGCAAGGTGACTCGTTCCTTAAGCAAATGTGCCAACTGCTGGCAAATCGGTGCAGTAGGTATCAGAGGAGCAGCAAAGCAGTAGATAAAGTGATGCATTTCTAAGCAAAAAGTGCAACAAACTGGCTTCTAGGTAGACAGCCAACCGCAGAAAAATGTTTAAGCAGATGAAGGCTGTGGGAAGTCTCCAAATGCTCAGAATTCTGGCTGACTCTAATCAATATTATCATCTCTCACTTCTGTAAACATTGGTTGTTATGTATTTTGTTCAAATGCAACCTTATGTTCTCCTTTTAATTCCTCTCAAATTTCCAGTTTTGTATTTTGTTCAAATGCAACCTTATGTTCTCCTTTTAATTCCTCTCAAATTTCCAGTTTTGTTTACAGTGCTTTGATTAAGATGGTGCCATTCCTTACCCTATTTTAGAGGGGCAGAAGGTGGAGGCGAAAATTTTTCCCACTCTTTCTTCTAGACAAAAGCTGAATATCAGGAAAACTCTTTTGAAAAATGGATTGCAGAAGGGGATGGCAGAAAGTGCAAGATTTTTCCCCTGTCTCCCTCCTCCAAGTGATTAGGAGTACCACATTTGCACCTGGCTATGTGGTTTGGAGCAATGCTATGCATTTGATCAGATTTTGAAAACAGTACTGAATGGCTCACATAAGACATCTAGAAAACAGTAAAATCATCAACAAAAAAGGAAAACATAAATCTGCCCTTCAACTTGCATACCAGGGCTTCAGAGTTCAGTATTAGATGCTTTTCTCCATCTTCCCTAAGCTTTTCCTAAGAGACATGTGTTTGGACCATATAGTGTAGAACACCTCACAACCATAAGATACAGTTTTCTAATGCACCCTGATAAACTGAAACCCATTTTTTGTTAATAGAAAAATAGCCTTTCAAATCCAGACCAGCAAATCAGAATGAAAAGGCATTTATTAATTTTATTGTAAATGTGGAATAATCAGAAGCATACTCGGGCTATAATAAATTACTTCATAATAATTTGAATAACCAACACCTCGCTGGCCTATGAAATTTTTCCACAGGATACAAGGAAAAAGAGGAGCGTACAAGCGGGCTCAAGCTGCGCCAGGGGAGGTTTAGATTGGATATGAGGAAAAATTTCTTCATGGAAAGGGTAGTCAAGCATTGGAACAGGCTGCCCAGAGAGGTGGTGGAGTCACCATCCCTGGAAGAGTTCAAAAAACGGGTAGACGTGGCACTCTGGGACATGGTTTAGTGGGCATGGGGGTTTTGGGTTGATGATTGGAATGATCATCTCAGAGGTCCTTTCCAATCTTAATGATTCCTAGTTTTTACTTTCATTATAAATGATCCAGCCATCAAGCCAGGAGGCGTGGGGTTGCTACTCTACCCTTAATTGGTTTAGTGGTGGACTTGGTAATGTTAGGTTAATGGTTGGACTGGATGATCTTAAAGGTCTTTTCCAGCCTAAATGATTCTATGATTAGACAACTGTCCACAATTTTTTTCTCTAGAGGAATTTTATAAATGCTTGACTGGAAAAATTATGAGTATTAAGAACAAAATGGACAACTGCTTAAGACATCATCTCCATCAGAGCTAACTGCCAGATGCAAAAGGGCCTCCAGGTATCAGGTCTTTATCTATGACTCTTGGACTACTTCTTCCCTCCTTCAGAAAAAAAGGCATTGATTTTTCATCTGAGCTTTACTATTTTTCTCTGTATTGCAATTAGAGTCTAGCAGAATAGCAGATATTCTGTTAGGAGATTAGTAAAATGGTATTCACACAGGAAAGCAGGTCCAGTTTCTCAGCTTAAATAATCTTCTCCCCTTGTAGATCCCTTAGACTATTCAACTTTAACAATTAATAAAAATTAAGAGCAAATGATCCTGAATACCCAAAAATATATATAGTGCTATATTGATGTCTTGTCAATTTAGTATATGCTCATCCATGTCATTTAACTGTTTCGACAGTAGTATTCTGCTACTGCCACACGCACATGCTTTCAAGTGCTTGGCAAACAATTCCAATAGTTTTTGCAATCAAATGGAAGACAAAGAGAGAAAACAGCCATGAGAATGAATTATTTCACTGCAATATTGCCATAATCTAGAACACTATCATTTCTATCACCAAGACCTTTTCTCTGGTACTTTCTCTTTCACTCCTGTACTCTGTGATCTTCAGCTGCATCACCTTGTCTTTTGTGCCCAGCAGCTGGTCTCCACTGGTCCTACACCTACACTCAAGGCATTACTACAATCACTAAGAACTTTCTTTGACAGCTCTTAACGGTTCAGCAACAAGCCATCTCTTTCCCATCCCAAAAATCTCATTCGTCTTTTCTCCCCCCAGAAAGTTATGCCCTCCAAGGTGAAAGGCTTAAAACACAGCATCACTGAAGAGGTTCAGGACAAGATTTGTTCCCGTCACTACATTTCAACATTAAATGAAGCTTGTGACCTTTCTAGTTGAGTCATTGCTCCTTCCACGTTCTGTCTCGCTCCAGGAATATCCTTCATTTTATGCATATGTTTGAAAGAGATCTTAAAAATAGAACTCATGTTTATTCATATGGACATGAGAGATTCTTAAGGACTTCAAAGATGCCCTCAGTCCAGCTTCATTTGCTTCCATAAAGGAGGGATTATTCTCCTCCTTTTCCTATGTAGTAGTGTTACACAGTAGACTATGAGGGGGAAAGGCTTTTCATTTTACTGAGACCAAGCCCCTTTTAGGAATGTTCTCTGTAGACTGAAGAAAGAGATGAAGCTGTTTCTTTTGGACTTAAACATCAAAATTTAAGTAATCAAATTTTAAGCTGTAGAGATATGCTTGTTTTTACCTGCTTATGCTTTGTATTTAAAAAGTAAGAGACCAAAGAGTTACAATTTATAATCCCTAACTTTGCTATTGAAAATATCCAACTTCTATTACTTTTCCCTCCAGAGGGAAAAAGCCTCAGAAAGAAATAAAAACTACCATCAATCCTCATGTTCTAAGCAGCTGAGGACAGCTTTTCTGGCCCTCCAGGCATCAGCTATGAACATTGCACTGGTTAAAGCCCGCAGAGGAACTTCATCCTTGTTTCTTAGTCATCTGACAGATGGATATTTAAAAATCATACATTTGTTTTATATACCTCAGTGAGTAAATGACATTTACAATACAATAAATCCATCACTGATGGACATGCTTGATCAATGGATGAAGGTTTCTGTGCTATATCTTGTCTGCCTCAATTTTTGAAGACACATATGTCAATCTCATTTCATATTTCTTGCTATTAAGAAGCAACTGCATGATTAGATTTTCATTTATCTTGAAATATTGTTACCATTCTCAAGCTTAACAACAGCCTGTTTCTGTCTTTTTTTTTTAAATTACATTTCACAATTTGATCAACCCTACCGTTTTGAAAGTTTTTTCAAAGAAACAGCCAGCTGAAGCCAAAAGCTGCATTAGATGAAAATTATGCATACAGTCCAAAACCCATTTCTGACAGTTTCATCTGAACTCCTAAAAGACTTCAGAAATTTGGAGTATTTACATAATTACCTTGTGTACTGCTTGACTAGATAAGTGAGGGGAAATCACTTCTTATGATCAATTGTGTTCTCCGTCTCATTTTTCCTTGACCCTTCATTCCTGCATCTTTTCTATCTAAGATATTAAAAAAGAATCTGTGTGGTATTTGCCAATAGATTAGTTATATTCTACTGAATTGCTGAGGTAAGGCAAGTTTGTATCTGTCCTAAATGCTTAAAAAAAAAATGTCATCAACACAATACATGCATTTGAAGTACAAGAAGGAAAACAGATCTGCAACAATACTAAACTAGTAAGAACCAATTTATTGAACAGGTAAATCAATCTTGGTAAATTGACTACTCTTTCTGTGACAAATACAGCTAGTGACATTCCTTGTTTTGCTGTGAAGTAAACTCAATGAATATGAAAACCTATTTCATAGCTTTGCTTTAGAAACCACATCATGTGTGAGCACAGCCAGGTTCTTTGCATCTTTTAGATAGCGAGCAAGAATACTATAACATAACCCACAAACTTCTTCAAATGGACTCCATTGAACCTGACTGCTCTCCACTATGCTTCCAGCCTTGCAGTTAGCTCTGCACTCTCCACGCAATATCTTTTCTTTCGACTATGGAAGTCACCATGCTCACGTTGAGACCACAAGACCTAGCGGAGAAGCAGACACACTGTACCTGGACTTCAAGAAACAGACTGCCTTGACGTTTACTGTGTTAGTGCAGATGATCCACGGTGGTGCCAGCAATCTAAACTTGAAGCTGCCCGAGACTAATGTTCAAAACACTACTCTCAAAGCCAACTTTGGGAAATGATATCCTACTGCTTTCTCTTAACATGGCACCCAAGATCAGCCTCTAGCCCTGAACATCTTCCAAGGGACCTGCCTACATCTGTCAGATCCTGAAGAGTGTTTTCATGTGACCTTTGTGTTTCCAGCTCAGCTATGCTCTGACTGGCATTTCTGACCACATGTCTGGAGAAGATGCAAATGAACATCATCCTCCCGTGTGCATCGATTCCTTTGCAATTGGCTGTAGCATTCTACCGTTTAAATTATTTGGCATACAGCACACACAAATAAAGACACGAGGCTCCTTCGTGTTTGCAATGAATGGGACTCTGTTCTCAGCACCGGGTCCAACTGCAGGATACCCCCACCATCCAAACAGCAAAAGCAAGAGGCATTTTTCTGAAGCACTGTAATATTTTTAACAAACGTTTACTCCTTGTAAACATTTTTGTTATGAAATCAGAAGTCTTGGCAATTCAGACTCTCCATGTAAATAACCAGAATGGAATTTTGGTTAAAAATTGATCTCAAAATGATGGCAAGCCTTTCCTCAGGTTATACTCACCCCAGTAATGATGTTCCCAGCTAGAGCGATTTCCACAAGCACGAAGCATGCACGCTCCTGGTAGGCTTCAAATGGAGTCACTAATAACTGCATTTATGAAAACTGTGTCCTTCGCTCACTGCATCTAACACAGAAAAGATATTACCGAAGCATACTTATGATCTATCCAGTTCATTAAATGGGTGTTTAAATTGGAATGCACTTAGCTGAATCAAGACCTTTACATGCTAGCCTTGCACTTTAACTCCTAACAAAGACACTTTTGTTAAAGCCTGTCAGAAAACGAATTTCAAAAGCCCTCTGCAGTCCCTGAGAAAGAGAGTCTGTTGTCTCTAACAGGGCAAAATCTGGCCAGCAGCTGGAGAAGGAAGAGTCAGTAAGGCCGTTCATGCTTATGTCTAGCTGGGGATAGACAGTGCCTCCCAAGAGGAAGAACTACAAAAGAAGAAAGATGTCAGTATTTCGATCTTCTATATGAAAGAGAAGCTATATGCATGAGCCATCAAATACCAGAGAAGGATGAACTGACAGATGTACCAGGACAGTAAAATTAAACAATATAGACTTGTTTACTGTATATCAAAAGAGAATCAGCAAAACAAACCCAAAAATCCACAAGGAAGACACTCTAATCAAAATACAAAAGAAATAAAATCCACTGTGTTTTGCTACCTTTCAACAACCTGCAAAACTATTATATTGAAAATGGTAAGGAAAAGCAATATAGAAGAACCTTTTCTGTAAGAGACAACGCATTCGCATGGTTGTCAACCAAGCCAGTATTATTGCCGTCATTAATCAGTCGCCTTTTGGGATGAGATGCTTTCTTTTTTAAAAGTTCTTGCACATAAGTGACAACAACACAACATAAAAGGTATATGCCTGTTTAAAATTGTCGTATACAAGTTACCCAAATCAACATTTTCTCAATACATTACTTTATCACACAACGTAGACTTGGACAAATCTTCTAAGTGAAGACAGACTGAGCCACTATCCCACCAAACAGTTCCAGTAAACTAAAACAAACAAAAAAAACCCAACACAAAAAGCAACCAGAAAACCCACTATTTTTTTTTCTTAAATTACAGTTAAACAGTTCTACACTTTTAAGTATCATGGCAAACTAAAAATATCAGGTATAGCAATGAAGAGGTCTCAGTGTGTTCTTTGGTGAAATTGATGGAAATTTTCAACTGGATATAAAAAAAAACTTGTACCATGAGAACAGCCAAGCAGTAGGACAAGTTAGGCAGAGTGGTTGTGCCATCTTCCCTCCTTGGAGGTTTTCAAAATTCAACTGGACAAAGCCCCGAGCAGCCTGTCTGACCCCATAGTTGACCCTGCTTTGAACAAGAGGTTGGACTAGGTCAGGTCCCTTTTCAGCTTGAATTATCCTATGATCCTATGCAAAAAATTTGGATAGCCTTTCTGACTTCATTAAAGCTGGAATTTTTTACTTTGCATTTAACTTGGTCCAATTAAAGGATATGAAAGCTTAAAAATAAGCAAATATTCAGCTTTCCATTTTTAATAATTTCAACAGAACATGAATACCAGAAACACTGTGCACCTCTGCTAAAGAGCAGCTCAAAGCCACAAGCAATAAAAGTCACTTCAGACATAACATTTTACCTGGAACCAGCGTATTATCCTTTTGTTTAGCATGGCATTTCCAGCTCAGTAATTCGTGACAGTATGACACAACTGTAGATTTGTAAAGGAAGTCAGATTTATATAAGATGTGGCAAAAAAAAAATAATCATTTGCCTACTCTTCCTACTGAGTAAAGGGATTCAAGTCTGACTTCCCTGTTTTATTTAAAAAGCGAAGTTTGGAAGACTTCTGAATGTCAATACTATGATGCATTGCATTGACATTTATCTTCCCAAGATTGCAGATATACAGTAAAAGCTGAAGGTGGTATTTTTCATCTCTGCTGCAAGGTGAACTGTGGAATACCAGGAGTACAAATTACAAGATGCACCTAGCTCTTGCAGAAAATTAATGAAAACTGTATTTTTCTTTTAGCTGGATGCAGACAATCTGCCTTTACATTTTTGTTTTCGCTAACTTGTTGTAGATTTAACCTTCTGTCTGATAGGTGCTGGGTTTTTCAAGCTGATGTTCCAGAGTAGGATGGATACATTTCTACAATCAGTTTACTTCTCTGCTACACATTTTTGTCCTGCCTGTGCGCCGACACGAGCACCTTTACACCTGCACACCGAGCTGGATCAAGGACTTCTCAGAGCCAGCTGTGTGGGCAAGCCAAATCAATTTGGTAGCCATAGGCAAGGTGAACACCAGTGCTGAGCTAGTTCAAAACAGGAGCGTGAAAAAAAGCTGCTGGAAGCAAGGGGTAGCTGAAAAACGGAGGAGAGTGCCCTAGTAGCAAAACACGCAGAACACAGCTGCCTCCCCAGGCTGTTTAAAACCATTACTTGTGCAGAGGCATACAGAGGGGAGACAAGGGCCACGCAGCCCTGCTCCTCCAGATTGATTTCCAGCCATTCTCAAAGCCCTCCTCGGGACCTCTGTGGGGCAGCAGGGAGAACAAGTACCTGCAGGCTGGCAGGAGAGCAGCTGCCTGGCTCAAGAGAGGGTCTGTTTCTTTTGTACCTTTATACCAAAATAAAACAACCAACCAAATGAAAAAGACCCAGTGTGCCTCTCTCCAAACCTTTCTTCTTCCTTGGAGGAGACCCAGTTGCTGGGCGGAGGCATAAAGGCAGCACACTTGCATCTCTCCTGAATTTAAGGCCAGACACTCATGGTGTACTAAGTAAGAGCACCAGAAAAAAAAATATACAGGCTTGCCCAGTCATGTGTTTTTTGAGTCACCACACCCAGACCCCATCTCAGCCACAGAAGCAAGAAATAATCCAAGCATTCCTATGCAGGGAAAGCCTGTAACAGTAAAACAGACTTTGGGTTTGGTGGTCTGGGCAGTCGCTCCTGGTCTCCTTCCCAGGACACCCTGGAGTGCTCTTCCAGTGTTTTCCATGGTAAATGGTAATGCAGGGACACTGTTATGCTCTAAACCAAACTATATTTCTGTTAAATATTCTTAGCAGCGTGAATCTCCCTTTATTCTTGTAAACCAAAATAGAGCTACAAAAAAAAAAAAAAAAAAAAAAAGAGATTATTTTCCTCTTCCTACAGATTAAGGAGATCGCTGCATGTTCTTAAATTCTGGGAGGAGGGGTAAGATATGATAACCAGTGGCTGCCCTGCACTAGGTGAGGGCACTTCTCAGGAAAGCTCCAAGCATCAATAGAGTTCTCATTAAAAATATATAAAAATGGTTACTTTACATAGCATGATGATTTGAACATGTATTTCTAGATCTCCAGTACTACTCTTTCCTTACAAAATGCACCCAAATGTTAGGCAGAACTCCTTTCCACATAAGATGAAGAATTAAGCAAAATTAGCATTTATTTTCTCACTCCCATATCCAATCTTTTATGCCACTACAGCTAGATAAGAAAGGGTATTAGGGAATGTCCCAGTCTAGTGCTGGGTACATTACTTCAGTCTACAGACAAAATGAATGAAAATAAGTAAAGAAACCAAAACTTTAAAAGCAAAAATGTATGAAGGGAAAGGAGCATTGCAGAGGTTAACATGTATTGGGCTAAAACCAGCACTGGTTATAAAACATTAGGGTTGCCATAACTGGTCTTTTTCACACGATTTAAAGTTTCTTTGAGTCCTATAGCCGATACAGTATAAAAACAGTTAAGCAATATTAAGGTCTGACAAAATGAACAAATGCATGCAGGGGAGCAAATGGACTTCCTACAGGAAAGTTGTTGGGTTTTGGTGTTAGACTATGAATAGATCTCCTAAATATACACTGCTGGAAGGCTTCTATTTGTAAAGCCAAAGTGACTTACAGGAAGTCAGCTGCGTACAACTACATACAGGAATATTTAATGGGTTCAACTATAAGATACTGATTCTGTATCTGAAACTTTAACTTCCTCATCAGTAAAAATGAGCTTAAAAATAAATGCCCACGCATTTTAGTAAATATGTAAGAAGTATTTTGCTCTGGACTTAGGAAGTCTCAGGTCTGAGGATGAAAAAAGGAAGATGATAAAATACAATTCTTTCTGATACTCAAAAGCATTCTCACCAATGAACATTTTAAAGCATCAGAGTCAACATTATTCAGTTAAGATATCAAAATATATTTTTAAAGCATCATCCTAAAAGTATAATGAATTCTGCTTGCAACGTTTTGCCTTTGGTAACATAAAGAAGTACTTTACAGTTGTTAGATAAACCAAATTAATAGATAAAAGTTCTGTCTGTTTCTTAGAAATTAACAGCTGTGAACAATTCCTGAAAATTAGGATTGCTGGGATTAAACTGCAAACTGTACTTTGACAAGTAATCGGTACAGACTAAATTCTTGCAAATATCGTGCAAGATAAAACCTGTTCAAAAACCCGTTCAAGGCGCCTCTCCTTTGCAGCAATGCTAATTGGCCAATTCTATCAATGAAAACTGCAGCGCTTAGCGTTTAAGGCTGTGAAGACTTCTTTAATCATAGACACGAATTGTAGAGTTTAAAATGAAACAGGTTTTTTTTCCATAAAAACCTTAGTGTTTTATATCCTGTGACAAACCTGTTAGAAGATAGATTGCCCAAACTATTACAGAGGATAAAGTCACGAGAAGTAGTCTGATCGTTTATCTTCCTTCCTTACTTCCAGATACCCATATCATTTAATATCCCACTGCAATGCAAGAAAACTCTTAACTTGTTGAACAGTGGGTCATGAGAATAAATCTAATTATCTCCCCAAATTCCCACAAAGAAAAAAAATAAGGAGAAAAAAAAATTGACCAGGAAAAAAAAAAAAGAAACAAATTGAGGTATTCATCCTTCAGCTGAGGATGAGATTGGAATAAGAACCTGGAACAACAGAAGATCAATGCACCTCATTACGCTAACATGAACTTGTGCTGGCTGCAGTCAATGATCATCATCAAGCCTCCTTCTTAAGGATCCAATCATACCTTCATCACCTGATGCAAACACACAGGATTGTTTAAAAAAGTAAATTTTTAAAAGAGAAAGATTGTTTCTATACACTAAGATCTGAAAATCAGTGTCTCGCAAGCCTTACTGCAAGCCCAGCAGCCTCTCTGTTACCAGCTTAACAGCAACAACATAACTAGGTACCTCTGATTACCTCCAGTCCCTGTGCACATTTCACCACACACATATATTCAAGTCAGCTTGGCTTTAGAAATGATGCACCCCTGGGAAATATTGCCAAAACAAACACCTCCCAAAGAGGCACGCGGCATCTCTCAACCACAAGATCCATATGGGAGTCAGAGCAAGGGGACATAGGGCAGATGAAGTGTGCTCAAGGACAGCAGATTTCAAAGAATTCTAATTATTTTTAAAGTAGGCCAACCCCCAGGACATATCCATTTCATCCAGAAAAATTAATCCAGCCTGCTCCCTGCCATCCTCTTTTCCCAAGGCCCCTCAGGCATACACAAAGATTAAAGGCTACATGAACTATCCTGGCAGTCTGCTCCCTTTTATCACAACAGCTTGACAACTCCCCTGTCATCACCAGCCTTGGTAGAAGATAATAACGGCAGCAAAACTTAGAAACTCCCTGAGAGGTGACTGACGTGACTATTCGTGGAAAAGGCAAGTCTGCTCTCTAATACAGCAACTCTGTATCTTACAGAGACTCCCGACCTTTTGTTTCTCTACACGAAGTACTGGTGATGGTATCGACACTTTGTATTGCTACTCCCTGCTGTGAGCACTCGAGGGTCTCATCATACATTGTCACAGCTGGGCTAGAGTAATGGTTACATTTGCCCCAGGTTTGACATCGAAGCCTTCTCCCAGTCTTGATTCCAGCGCCACGGATAGCTGCGCTCCTTCAGGATGTTTTTTCTGTTGGTGACCCTGAAGGAGGAGCTCACGCCTAGAATCATAGAATCGTTTAGGTTGGAAAAGACCTTTAAGATCATCCAGTCCAACCATTAACCTACACTACCAAGTCTACTCTAAGCTAATCAAGGGTAGACTAGACTAAACCATGTCCCGAAGTGCCACATCTACCCGTTTTTTGAACGCTTCCAGGGATGGTGACTCCACCACCTCTCTGGGCAGCCTGTTCCAATTCTTGACCACCCTTTCCATAAAGAAATTTTTCCTAATTTCCAACCTAAACCTCCCCTGGCGCAGCTTGAGCCCATTTCCTCTCGTCCTATCTCTAACTACATGGGAGAAGAGACCAACACCCACCTCACTACAACCTCCTTTCAGGTAGTTGTAGAGAGCCATAAGGTCTCCCCTCAGCCTCCTCTTCTCCAGGCTAAACAACCCCAGTTCCCTCAGCCGCTCCTCAGAAGGCCTGTGCTCCAGACCCTTCACCAGCTTCGTTGCCCTTCTCTGAACACGCTCCAGCACCTCAATGTCTTTCTTGTATTGAGGGGCCCAACACTGGACACAGTATTCCAGGTGCGGCCTCAGCAGCGCCGAGTACAGGGGCACAATCACCTCCCTGCTCCTGCTGGCCATGCTATTCCTGATACAAGCCAGGATGCTGTTGGCCTTCTTGGCCACCTGGGCACACTGCTGGCTCATGTTCAGCCGGCTGTCTACCAACACCCCCAGGTCCTTTTTGGCCAGGCAGCTTTCCAGCCACTCTTCCCCAAGCCTGTAGCGCTGCATGGGGTTGTTGTGCCCTGGACCTACTCAAATTGCTTCACAGCCTCGCTGTCAAGTCAACACTTCCTGGCCTTCCTTAGCCCAACCTTTCCTGTACTGTTTACATAACTGAAAATTAAGCAAGTCTTCAAGACAAATATTTTAGATTGGTATTGGAAAACACAGAAAGGGACGTAAGACACAAGGAGTCTTCAACTCTCAGATGCCGAGATCACACAAATGCATCCCAGAAACTGATCTGCAGTCTTACTTTAGACATCCAGGGCTGGAATACCTCCACAGAGAGTACTCAAGACCACTTTACATACTCAGTACATCTCATGCCGTAGGAGTATCTTACATTGAGTGAAATATCAGCATTTGGAGCTGAGGATCTCCAAAAAGTGCTACAAGAAGCACCAGGAGATTCTTCTCCCTCACCAGCAGGAGCTGAGGCACAGGAAACCCACGCACCATCCTTCTGGACTTGAGAGCTGCTGGCTAAGAACTCTGCGATCAGAGGCAAATGATACACTTACAGACAATCGCTAAAAGGTCAGAGTCCATCAAAAGAAGCAAACAAAAAAAACCAGCCTCCCACCCTTGAGATACTGTTTTGAAGGTCTTGGTTCTGTGCAGGAGGAAGGTATTTCACAGAGGGGAGGGAAATAAGGGTGGAAAACGTGGAAGAGGTGAGAAAAAAAACCAACGTATTTCGTAGCTGCTGTTTAAAGCTTCTCAGAGGCTTTGGCATGTTAGAATAACACTGTGGGAGATGGATTAGCAGGGACAGAGCAGGTGAAGCAGTCTAAGGTGCATGATAAATGCACCATTGACACATGCATGGCTTATAAAAGACATACATTACAAGCCTGGAGGAGCTGACTTCAAGGCCTCATTTCAGCGAGAGTGTAGCAAATCTTGTTTCAAGACTAAAGCATGCAGAGAACAATTTATTTTCTCTGAAGAACACGCTATCCCAATATTGGCTTTCTTGGTCTTCCTTCCTCAATAGGAAGAATAGAAAACTCATGACATTACCATCCCAGAAGCTTTTAAGAGGTAGCTTGGTTACTTTTTTTGTTTTCCTTCTTTGACATATCTAGAATTCTTATTAACTAGCTCAAAACAAAGACATTGCTTCAATATCTCAAATCCACAAAGGCAGGAAGTGAGAAAGAAAATGGGGTGGCACTATGCTTCAGCCCTATTGAAATGCTATGCCTTGGTTTCTTTAGTCATCCTTAAAAGGGAAATCTTTTACTACATGTTAAAACCGAAGCAAATTTTAATACCCAAGTTGTGACAAAAGTGTTTAAATATTAAAAAAAACTATATTCAGTTTCATTTAAAAACTTGCGTTTTTTCTAAAGCATGCTATTTAACGTAATACTTTCTGCCTTATTAAAAAAATCAACTGTATTCACTCAAGTCAGAACAGTTCTTGCTGAGCCATTTTCACTGCCAATTTTTTAAAAGACAACAAAATAAGTAAGAAACTTCGTGGGCTGAGCACCATCTGCTTATGCTTTAATTTCATTAACAGTTATATTTTGAGACCTTCAACTGTAAAGAAAGTTTTCCAAATGTAAACAGCATGTAAACCAGTATACTGTTTTTACCTTATACCTTCCTACAATTCCCTCCTGCTGCTCAGGAGTTTACTGCACATCAGTGCCAACTGCTGCTATTTGCAACTGAACGTTCCACAAGGAAATCAAAGGAAAATGAAGTTGTAGCTTAGGAAAGCCAGAGCAATACTAAAAAAACATTACTGGAGTCGGCGATTAGAATGAAGGATTCAAGAAGACATGGTAAGAGAGAAACTTAAGAAATGCAGACCACCACAGAGCAGCAAACTGTTAGCTTATTGTAACAGAGAGGAAAAATAAGGCAATTTGTTCTGTGAGTTGCAAGAAAGCATGCTTATGCATAGAGAAGCATGCTTAATTCCTGCTTAATACAATACTTTTTTAAGCATCATCTCTTCATTACAAAAAGTAGCCAGTTTTGTTTTAGAAATAATGTATGTATGTAGCCTGGTAAGAGTAATATTTTTATTCCCACATGGAAAGTCAATGGGTTTTCATAAGACAGGAATTCTATGCTAGAAAATGCATCCCTAGGAAAGCACCAACCTATTTCAAAAACAGCTCGCACTAAGCAAACAATTTGTTTTGTCAAATTTCAGACCTACCAATTCAAGTGATATTCCACTGAGTAAGCAACCATTTCAAAACTGTTCAGTCCCAAGCAGGGGGAACACAATAAGGATGTTTATTTGAAAAACAAAGGTAGAATACAAGTATTAGCCTTCTCCTCCGTATTTTTTTTACAATTATTAACAACAAAACACACACTTTTTCTACAAAAGCACACACTTTCCTAGCAGGCTCCTTCGAGGAGGAGGCTATAATTAAACTGATAAATCCCAATCTAGAAATCTGCTATAAAGCACAACCTTAACCTTTGGTTTAAGTTACAGAAATCTACAGAGTTTAGGGTTTTTTCCCTGAAAACCTATATTAGGTGAAAGGCCAGAATACCCCCAAATCCAAGCCTAAACAGTATCACAGGTTGCGAAGACGTGCACGCTGCTGGCTGCTTATTGCTCCCCGTTGTTGGGCCATTCTGGCAACACCTGCCTTACTGAACACATTACCTTGGCACTCCTGCTAGTCATGGCGGGGGGAAACCTCACTCACCAAAACAGCGTCTAAATCTAGAGCGCTGTGGGGCGGAGGTGGACTGCTAAAGGCAGATTCAAGCAAGATAAATTCCCTTTAATTCATAAAAAGATTAAAGAAAACTGATGGAGGAGGCAGCCTTTTAAGCAGCATGTTGCTATTTTTAAACTAATCGTTCACAGTAGACGTTTGTTTTCCACACTTACGGAGGAAATCTAGTAATTAAATGTGACTGTTACCAGACTTGGAATCCTTCTCTCAGATTATATCGCCTAGTTTCTGTAAAAAGCATCCCCCCCCCCCCTGCCCCGCACCCCCCAAAGTAGAAGTCAAACCTATTAATGTAACAGCTTATCCTGCCCTATTTCTACTTGGCAGTCTCCTGTAATGCTGATTTAATATCTGACAAAAATAGGACAAAGATACTGTCATTTTTCATTAGGGAATGTCAGCTCAATACAAGCAATTTTAACTCTGCTGAGCTTGGGTTAGGGAAGGTGCATGCTGCTCGGCCACGTGGCGAAAAACCCACATATATGCTTCTGCCTTCTCTCAAGGCTGGCATCCTGACGACCCATTAGGCCTTTTCTAGTAACTAAATTTACTAGCAACAGAATTTCTACTACTTCAGCTTTGCCATCATCTCTTAACTCACCACCTTTAAAATATAGAGTTAACTATTATGTAGATTTTTATTTAAAAAAGGACTTCATTAGATGCTATTTTCAATGCCCCATTGTTTGGCCACTAAGCAGCACAAATTACCACTTCTGTGTTTGGTTTTATTTATTTTTTTTTTAAACAAATGACAACCTACCAACCCATTGTGCTAATCCTTCCTGATTTCTGTGGTCTTACTCATGGTTTCTCCATTAGGTACTGCAACAGTGGAATAGTTTTCCTGGGCGATCCCCAAAACAGACACAACTACTAAGTTTTTTGTTGCATAATCTTACCTAAGAGTGCAGAGCCACCTTTCATCCTATGCTGAGGATCCTGCCAAAGTTTCCCTGGATGTTCTACATCCCCTTCTCCTGCAATAGGATTCTTGAAAAGCAAACATCAGCCTTAACATCTTTGATTTTTCAGCTGTTCAGTTCTTTTACATTACTCATGAATGGTAACACTTGGGGCTAGAACAGGACAAAAGGAATCTTGTCACATACATATAAAATGGCGCAAAACTGCTCTCTCTAGAGTAGACATTTACATAATTGTCTTGAGATAATAATGAGTTATTTACCTAACTTATTACAAGGGATCTTAATGACAAAAGAGTTCAAGAAAGTTTTAATACAATCTATGCATGTATACATAAATTGTAGGAATTATGTAGCCTTTTTTTCCCCCCTCATTTCTTTCACATTATTTGCTTTGTGGTCATTTATTCTGCAACATAACTGGAAGCATTTGTCAAAAGATTTCACTTTTAGTATGATAGGGATTGGAGTTTTTACACTCTCCCAAGGGTGACAGATTTTTACAAGCTTTTTCAAAGCCAATTTAGATGAAAGCACACATTAAAAAAAATTAGCATTTAATATCTCAAAACATTTTGCCTATTACTGTCGCTAGCAACAGTTAAGATTATAATGAACAGAGGGGAAAAAAGAAAGTGATGCTTACTTCCAAGAACAACAATACTTTGGCTATAGCAAGCTCACTGCTGCCCTGCACCCAGATTTCAAACAAAACCTGCTGAACACGAAAAATTTGTCAAGGTGTTCATTTCTGCTGAGTGTCACACAAGAGGTAGTGACTTATTACGGCTTTGACTGCAGAAGGCGGTGTGCCTATGGCTAGCCCTGCACCTGTAGGGAGCTTTTCACACCCAGATGATGATGGACTGCGTTGAGCTTTCAGATAATGCCAGCGTGGCGGAACTGATGTGGCACTCCTTGTGTTAGGTCTCACCCAATTATAGAAAGGCAAACCAGTTTAAAAAAAGTGACCAACGTACAGATAACTACACAAAGCAATTGGGGGAGCGGGGGCAGTGGGGAGAGAGAGCGAGCGAGATTATTGTGCTATTTGATCACCTGTTTACCACAACGCATCATGTTTTTACCAAGCTCGGACAACTTGAATCCCCTCACTACTGAACACCGCTCCCTCTGTGATAAGATTTATGATCTTATTCCAATTCCCTCCTTTCCTCCAGTAATGATATCAACTTCAAATTCCTGCGTCTCGGTTTCTCTCCTAAGCACATTTGCCATTACTCCTTAAGGGAAAGTGGATAATTTCCGCTGGGACTTCCACTACAAAGAATCTAATTTAAACCACAATACCTCTTCAAGTTCAGTCTGCAACTTGTCATTAAGTTCTCAGTGACAATCCAGTGAAGGCATATAGGATATTAGCGGTCCTTAAAGTGGGGAAAAAGGGGTGTCACCGGAAAGCTCAGAAAATGTCCATTCAGCTTTTCTTTTTTTCCTAAGTCATAGAATCATAGAATCATAGAATGCTTTGGGTTGGAAGGGACCTTGAGAGATCATCGAGCCCAACCCCCCCTGCAGTGAGCAGGGATCGAACCTGTGACCTTGGCGTTATTAGCACCATGCTCTAACCAAGTGAGCTAGTCCTCTGCCTCCTCCTCATAAATTCTCCACCTTCTAGTGGCCATGCGGGAATTGTAATGTTTAAACTTGGTGGTTGGTGAGGGCCCACGGCCCCGGCTGCAAGCCCATCATCTGGTTTCCTGCACCAGAGGGACATGCCAGAATTGCTGCCTGCACCAAGGCCCTTGGCCGAGCCTGCCTTCCCGATCCAAGGGCAACTGCTCCTCCCTCGCTACGGCACGGCTACCATGACATCTGCCAGCAAAGACAGCTGACTGTCCTGGCAGGGGGGATGAGGGTATAAATCTCTAAGGGTGGGAGACCGTGACCTCAAAAGCTCCCGTTAAATTATAGAGCACTGAAGGCGCACCTGGCGTAGGAGATGTGCGCGCTTTTAGGGGTGGGTAGGAGGAAGGGGACAGTTGCCCAGTTACTTATACACACAAAAACCCCCCTGGGAACCCAGTCCAGAAAGTCTCAGAACTGTTGATAAACAAATACGCCCTAAACAAAAGCCCATTAAGAACACATCACTTACAGAAAATTAAATGCCTTCAATACATGACGAGACAAGTTAATGGCAGCCCATCGGTGGCTCAGGTGTGGTGGCTATGGGCTACCTAAAGTTGGGACATACCACAAATATTGTAACGCTTCAAATCTGAAGCACCAGGTTCGCAGATACGAGGCCAGGTAGCCCATGCTGAGATTTCAGGAAGCTCTCCTCGCTGCACACAAGAGGGCAGAACACGGAGGAAACTTATTTTGTGGGTTTTGCAGTCTCACCACCACATTTCTGAGCCGTGCAAGGTCATCCACACACTTCCAGCAAATCTTTTACTACCTTCCTAGGCTCTGGAAGGAGATAACTAACACGCTGGACACTCTTCCTTACTTATTCTCCTTCATATGGACAAATGAATAGGGTCATTTCTATTAGCTTCTTGGAGGGCTCCAGTGAAGATTAGAGGAAGTATGAGACTACTGATCATACTACTACCACATAGACTATAAGCATGCAAAACTGTACTTTGAACTTTGCCTCAGGTAGGCTAAACAGATCTTTTGGGGGAAAAAAAAAAACCCAACACCAAAAACCAAAATAAAACCAAACCAAACCCCCCAAAAACCCCCACAAACCAACCAAAACGTAAACCCACCAGCCTCAATTATACATAATTTTTAAAGCTTCCAAATACTAATTTGGTCACTTTAACGCTTTGTAATTGGTCAGATTTGGAGAGTTAAAGTTGACCTATACTACATTTACTCCTACACTACATTTACTCCTCCAAATACGCTGTTTTTAACTTTTCAGTAATGAATCTTTCTTTACCGTTTCAGTCTATTGGTTCCGCCTGCTGTACTACCCACTCCTTGATGACACCAGCTTTTAAAGCTGTACCTCTGAGGCTGATCATTAGCGACACATCTGGCTGGAGACCAACAAGTCCTATAGCTGGGATCCCTACAGCAATCTTCCTACGATGAATAGCCTCAATCATTTCCTGCTAGCTCCAAAGCTGCGATTCCTTGGTTCAGAAGAGCAGAAGGTATCAGAAAACATCCAAAAGACCCCACAACATGCACATAATAATTCAATCAACAATTCTGCCTAATCTTTCCTCACAACCATAAACAAGAGTGTCCCTGCCTAAATCTTCAGTACCCTTGTAATCCTTACTATCAGATAGCAGGTGTCCTTACTTACACAACAGCAGATATGCTTTTAAAGACTCTGAGGATAGACCTTAATATATTTTCATTGTTTCTATTTGGCTTAGATTGGAAGCTAAAAGCTCGTTAGGATAATGATTATTTTGTTCTGTTTGGGTATTTCTGATAATGCAGACACATAAATACTTAACCTCTCGCTCTGAATCTGACAAGCACTTTTTCCTCAAACAGTGTCTTGCAGAAACCACAGGCAGATTACCCGGGGAAGGGCTTTGTCTCCCCAGCTTCTGAATATGCTTTCAACAGCAGTGAATATACACGCCCTGTGGTAGTCTTCTATCAGAAATAAAGGTCTTATCTCCAACCGTCTATATTACTGCTATTACCTTTGAGTTCTCTTGCTTGCTTCCTAAACAGCCACTTCTCCACTTTCACTTCTTTGAAAACTCTCTGTACATTAATCATCTTGCCTCTCCAAAAGATCCTCTGAAATCTTTTAAGATCAGCAGAAAAACCCGTAACACCATATTTGAAGGGAGAATATACTTTTTTTTAAAAAAAGTCACATAGTTATAACACTACTACAAGATCTTCAGTATTACTGTCTATCCCACTCTTGTCTGCTGCTGTAAGCAGGAAAAGATTCAAGGTTATAAACACAAAAAGAACAACACAGCAGAACTTTTCATCTTTGCTTCTTTAACGCCTTGGTGTTATTAAAAAGGGCCCAGGGTTACAGTGCAGAGAGGGAAAGGGTACTGCCTGAGGTTAGCTATAAAAACTTAAATTCTATTTTAAGCTGGTGCTGTCTGAGAAGGAATTTTACATTTGTTGGCTTGAGCTTTCAGCACAAGCAAAGGGAGGAGGGCGTTGTACGGGAAGAATAATTATTCTGTTATCTTTAGCTTAACAAACTTTCTGGCAGCTAACAACAGAGCAAACATACACATTTGTATAAATGAACAAAGCGTGCACCAGTGCATTTCAGAGAAGCAGTTAGAATTAAACTCCTAGTTCCAACATGCCGAAGCTGCACCAAGGCAGTCTGTTTCCAGGTGTGGCAGGGAGCATAACCCGAGAGACAAGCCCACCTCACGGGGCCAGCCTTGTTTCGCCCTGCAGGATGCTGGATACGCAGGCCCTCACCTTTGGACGTATTCCCGGGCTCTGCCAGCTCCCCAGAAATACGCTGGAGCACTGCTAGGAGTGAGTCCGCTCACTACTGTTTAACTAGTATTCATCGCCTGAGCAGCTTCTGAGGAGGAAAGCAGTCCAAACCAAAACACAAATTTGGTAATAACAATACCGTTTCCCAGAAAATGATGAAGAAGCATGCGTTACCCAATCTCATATATATCACATTGATAAGTAAATAGCTGATCTAGCTAACGAACCATATATTCTGTTTAGATTTCATCTTTGACAGTGTTTGCTTAACATAATTATATTTGTTCCCAACAAAGACTGAATTATTTCCTGAGGTGGCTGTCACAGATATTTTTTCCTCCAGTCGAGGCAGGGGTAATAAAGACAGAATGCTGCTTTATCGGGGGCTGGACTGTAAAAACTCTTCCGACTCCCGTATTGCCAGGTGGATCAGCTAGAAACCATTTCCGCATTACACCTCACGTGCGAATGGAGGTAGATACAAGGGTTCAGCTCAAAAGTCTCCGAGTGAAAGCCTTCAGGCTTGTGAGAAAGGATAGCGTGATTCATTATAGCACCTGCATAAATTGCTACAGCATGCACACTGCAGGACTGCAATATTTCAGTTGTCACCCCAGAACAATCATCTGAAGATGGTCACTGCCCTACATGCCAACGCAACCATAACTGGTTTGTGGGTTGTTTTTTTTTTTTTTTTTTTCTTCCCAGAGGATGTCACTTTACAGGTCTAGTACCTGTTACGCAGGAAAAGTAATTTGACTGGTTTTGACACCAAATGTTTACTGCCCGAGGTTTTCTTGGGAGGTATGCAATTAAAATTCCTAAAAATGTTTCTGTACACAGAAAATCCTGTGTTGTGTCTGGAAGAACAGATTACAGAAACTTCACCACTTAATAAACTGTGTATCTCCAAAAGAACCACGATGGCCTATTATCTCAGCAGTAACTGCCAAGATACAGTAAACTGTAACAGCTTCAGAAAGACAGAGCATCTGCTGAAGGAGTCCAAAGTAATTTTCAGTTTTCAAAAGCAAGAATTCTGTCAGCTCGCTTGCCTTCCACAACTATTCAAAGCAGCCCACCGGAGAGGACCAAGATCATCAGTGAACACATCGTAAAAGATCACTTTTTAAGATAATCACTGTAAAATGTTATGACCTTACCAAGATTGAAATAATCCTGACTAATCTTACTTCAAGTAGATCCCCTTAAGTACAGTTATGTTCCACAACTCAAACATCTGGGGAATATGGAAGAAGCACTTTGACTCCTTCCGAGACCCTGGTGTCCAAGAGTCAGACTCTTCTCGCCTGACGTGACCAAGACAAGGCCACAGCAAGGCTCGCTCCCCAGATTTGCTCTCCTGACCTCCCGAAGCGTTTCTAGAGGTTACCGTCCCTTCCATCCGAAGCGCTGCCCACACCATGGCTCACGGGTTACCCCACCATTTCGGGGTGGGAGATCCGCAACGCCTGCGCGATCAATCCAACGCCTTTTGGCTTTCCGTGCGCTGTTCTTACGTTACCTGATCTGCTGCTTCTCCTTGGCGAAACCAGTCGTTTGGCTAGTACAAAACGTCGGGAGGCCGATCCGTGGCGGCGGGGTGAGTGGGAGAGGGGAACACCTGCGCCCTTTGTTGAAGCTCTGGGGGGGACCTTTGCACAACGCTCCCGCAGCTTCCACCAGCGCGGTGATTTGAGGGATGGAAAAGCCCCAAAGGGAAACCCCCGCGCTTCGGGTGCCCAGGGCATCGCCGCCGGGGAGGTCCCAGGGAAGGGCCCCGCCGGGCACCGCCCGCCCCCCCCCCCCCCACCCGCCGGCGGCGGACACCGGCGGCGCGCTGCCGGCCCCCGGCGGGCGGGGAGGGGGGCCCTGCGGCGGCCCCGGAGGACCGGACACCGGCCGGGCCCGGCCGCCGGGCCCCAGCGGAGCGCAGCGCTCCCCGGGCCCCGCCGCGGCCCCGGCAGCCCCACGGCGGCGGGCGACGGCGCGGCGCCGCCCGGGCAGGGACGCCGGATCCGGGGGCCGGCCGGGGCCGGCCCGGCCGCTCGGCGCTCCCCTCTCGGGCCTGCAGGCGCCGCAGGCCGCAGCCAGGGCAGCCGCCCCCCGCCGCCGCCGGTCCCATCGCGGGCGGCGGCCCCGCCACCCGCCCCGTCCCGCCGCCCGGCGCGGCCGCACACTCACCCGCGGCCGTCCCGGGGGAGCCGGCTCCTCGGCGCGGGGCGACAGCGAGGACCAGAGCAGCAGCAGCCCCAAGAAGCTGCCCGCCAGCAGCACGGCGCGCAGCAGGAAGCCCAGCTTCAGCCGCATCCTCCCGCCCGCCCGCCCTCTCCCTCCCGCCGCCGCGCACGCAGCGCCCGGCCCCGCGCACCGGCGGCCTTCCGCCCCCCGCCCCCCGCCGCGGCCCCGCCGCCGCCTCCCCCCCTCCTCCTCCCCCAGCCGCCGCTGCTCTCCGGCAGCCGCCCGCCTGCGGAGGCTTTCCTCCCGCCGCCGCTGCACGTACAAACTTTTTTTTTTTTTCTCTTTTTTTTTTTTTTCCCCTTTTCTCTGCCCCCCGCTCCTCCTCCTCCCTCCCCCCCCGCTCCCCGGTAGGCTCCCCCGCTGCGGGCTGCCGCCCCTGCCCGCCCGCCCTCCTCCCCGCTGGGCGCAGCGGCCGGGGTGATGCGGAGCAGGAAGTGGCCGCCCCGCACCGGGCCCCCGCCCCGGCCGCCCCCCCCCCCCCGGCCCCCGGCCCCGTGCTCCCGCTGCACCTGCTCCAGCCCGGGTTGCGGCTGGGGTTAACCGCGCTTGCACCCCGCCTGGAAAATGGGAAGGGATGGAAGGAGCACGCGTGGGGTTTTTGGCTTTTGTCGGCTGGGTGGGCAACGCCGCTCGGGGCACCGACTTGTAAAAATCAAGGCGCGGGCGTCTAACCGCAGCGATTGCCGTAGGACTGGGCTAACGCAGGCCCATTAATTACTGTATGCAGCCCGGGCAGAGTAACGCCGAAAAGCCAACAGATTTTTCTTGAGGATAGCAGGTTAAGTACGAGATTACAGAGATGTTATCAGCCCTTAGCTTGTGTGTATTTTGTCACTAATTTTCTGCACTAAGAGTTAGGCATCCTATTTCCTCCTTTGAAGGAGGCTCACACATGCACACACAGACACACACACAAACCTGATCATGCGAGCACTCCACAAAGCGGAGTGATGCAAGAGCAATCCTTCCAATGTAATACTTTTGCCTTTGCTGCGTACTCAGGACTATCCGCTTGCTTCGACGTTTTTCAGTTCTATTTCTTGTGTGCACGGGGAGGATATCAGATCCAAGGATCCTGAACATTAACTTTCAGCGATAAGCACTCTAGAAATAAAACAGGGTATTACACCCTGAACAGGATCACTTTGGAGGAAAAAAAACCCACCCCACACCTAAGTGACCTTTGTAGTTGGACACGCCTAGACACAGACGACTTTGTTTATTCGTATAACTCATACAAGTGCTCTAGCACCATGTGATTTTTTTTCCCCGTTCTGTAAGATCATGGTATGAGACGTAGACAAATGCGACACTTAAAGTGTGGGCAACAGCTCTAATCCTTAGGAGTGTTTGCACAGCCCTCTGACTTTCACAGATCCCCAGAGGCGTTTTCCCCAAAGCCCCCTCCCTGTTTGCGGTTGCAGTAACCACACAAATATCTCAACACAGAGGTTTATGTGACTGTTTTCAGTTAGATAACAGCACCTGCACAGGGCCGGGAGGGATGTTTTTTTTTTTTTTCCTGGGAAAGGCATAGAGTTGAGGTGCCCTTGGCTGTCTGAGCCCGGTAGGAAAAGGCAGGTTGGGGCTACAAACTGTGAAGCTCTGCAGGCTGGCAAAGAGGTATGGAAATGTTCCCCCCAACTCTTCTTTCACTACTTTCCGGAGACCTTACTGCGGCAAAAGGTGCTCTTCCGTCCCATTGTTTTATTCTCCATTTTGGGGATCCCTTTTTACTGTCCTGTGCTGGTGCTCTGAGCACACTCAAGAAGAGTGAAAAGAAAAAATAAGTTACTCGTACAGGGAGGGTACTGTAAAACTGGCTGCAGCCATGTGATGTGATACCGCTCTGCTGCTGCTTGTCAAAGCTGTGAGTGACAGGGACAGAACCCTCTGCGTGAGAGCCGATGCTACATGAATTCACTTTTCTAAGTCTGCCTGCCAAAACTTTTTTTTTTTTTTTTTTAAATGGAGGCTTGCGTTCTGCAGAAACCCATGGGTGACCAATGATTATCACAGAGAGCTGCACACCTGAAAGTGACCGAGAGTTTTGTTGTGTTTCGGGTTTAGAAGTCTCCTTGCCAGTGAACTCCCCCATTAGCTGACGGAAGACAGTGGCTTCTGTACAGGGCATCCTAAAAAACCCTGCCTTTTCCCAGGAAAGTAGTTGGTGCCCACTGGGAGGCAGTGCCGGCCAATGGACAGGGCGCTGCTGCCAGCCGGCCCCTCTCTCCTGGAACTGCCATTGACGGCAGGTGGGAGAAGGCGGCATGTTCCTGGCTTGCCCTGCCCTGGGCCCTCCGCAACAGGGAGCATCATCCACCTTTTTTTTTTTCCCCCCTCATACACAGGTCGTACAGTCTGACTCCAGAAGTATCAGGTTAATACTGACCTTGGACATAGGGTTTTTTCAGTTTTAACCTCTTTAAGGACGCGTTGAAGTTTCAAATTCTGCACTTACAGTTTCTCCTATGTAGTAAAGTGCCTAAAAATACCTGCAGAACATATTTTCGCTCTTGCTGAATTCATACCAGCTAAGACAAAAACTTCAAATTAAAGTTGGCTCCAGTAACATTCAAAACCACTTTTAAAAGTCTTTTGCAACCTGGAGAAGGGGAGAGAGAGGGTTAAACGCAGATTTTTGCCTTTCTCAGTTGCAAAATACTGTCTAAACCATGATCCTTTTACTACCCAGCCAGCACTAAAACAAGGCACAATCCTGACTGTTATTAGGGAGTTAATGAACCTCTGTTAGACTGGTATTCTGTCATTCAAGCTTTTCTAACAGACTGGCAACTGTCATAATGTTTGTATCTATATGTGGACGTGTCTACTGCTTGCTGCACGGAAATCATATGTTCACTTCTCCATATGCCTCCAAATAAATATCTGATGGTGTTTAAGTCATTACAAAGCCTTGTTGCTCTTGAACCAGAGACCTATGATGACCTGGAGGTGAAGTATCCGATTACCAATCCCCTAAGCCATGCAGTTGCCTTATTGCTGGGGATTTGGGGGATGGTGTCTGGAGCAAGGTCACTAGCAAATGTCAAAATCTCATACAGTTGCTTCCACTGGAGAAGCACCAGGGTCTGGCTATGCCTCTTAACTCTTGTCGTGAATATTTGGCCACAATAAAGCACTCTGCTTGTTCATTAACACAAAGTTTGAAAGGAAATTCCTATAGGCTGTTGTACCTATCACGATGAGACTCATGTAGTACAAAGTTCCATAATACAACGAGCTGCTCTAAAGGCTTCGCAGTACATAAACTCCCAACATTTTGCTCATCTGCACGTTTTTTTCTGACAACATGTAGGTCTCCTTTGTAAAATCTGCAAGTCAGAGACCAACTTCTCTTTCTACTGAGTGCAGTGAGCACAAAACACAAGTGGGGTTTTTTTTTCATGTAAATAGGTTCTTTGAAATTGGCAATGGATTGTAGACATCAAGCAATTTCACTTTCCTTAGAAGTTTCTGGAATTAACTACCAACACTTCATCTAGTGCAGTATTTCACTACATGATACACTCTAAGCTTCATGTAACGGCAAACTTGGTCATGCTTTGATTAAAGAAGAAAGTGCTGGAAAATGCCAGCTGGCAGCCAGTAACTTGCTTTCCTAAACTGGATATTCTCAACACAAAAAACCCCTTTGCTCCAGTGAAAACTTCCAGCTCCGTGCAGTGCCTTTTCCCATCCCTTCTGACCTTCCCTACTCCACTGTCAGCATTTCTCAGGCTACTTGCATTTAAGTGGTCATCTCGAACAAAGCTTATGCAGTTTTCCATATTGCTACTTTGGATCTAAGGCAAGCTGGCCATTGACACTTACGGAAAACTCGTGTAGTGTACTAACATTAATACAGATCTATTAGTTCTGCATATTGAAACCCTGGGGTGTCCAGGTAGAACCCAAGACACTCCTTCCCGAGTTTGCATCTGAGAAGGTAGAAGCTGAAGGTGCGGCTGGAGAAGCCTGGCCAGATCTACCTTAACTTCTGTTAACCAGGCTCATACTCCCTTCTGACACTGTCCCCAGTGTTGAGGAATTTGCAGAGAGATTCTGGATTAACGAGGTTGCTGCTGCTTGGAATAATCCAGAAGGGCAGAGTTTGGCATACACTACAATGGAGACAAAGTTATGCACTAAATATTTACAATGTGTGTATATTTAACTGCAGAGCTGATAAAAAGCAAATGAAGTACGGGGTCTTAAGTTCTTAATTTCTGTGATTGTTTTAAATGTACTTTAACCAAATAAGCAGCTGTTGGTAATACTTAATACATGCTTTTGCAAATTAGACTGTGATGTGCTTCATCTTCATTGTTTTGTGTTCATGATCTCTAGTTTTAGTACCATTCTTCCCGCAATTCTCATTAATCCTTCTTTTTTATAAGCCAGAGGTTTAGCAACACGTGCCCTACCAAAAATTATCCTTCAGGATTTCAGGATTTGAATGGATGCTTTTGGCAGAGTGCAGTTTGCCTCCTTTGCTTTTCCTGTCACTTTTATGAAGAACATGTTATGAAATTCCTGTCATTATATTCAGCCCCCATACTCCTGTCATGCCTACTTAGTTGGTTTTCCTCCTGCAATATCACCTCTAGCTCCTCTTCTCTTTTCCCACACAACAACAGTGAGTGAGTTCATTATTTTGTACTGGTCTGAATTCTACCTGTGTCCTGAAGACTGGATTGTAAAAAATCTATATATTATTTTTCAGCTGCACTTTCTGGTATTGAGTACCAATCAATGTTTATGAACAATGTTGTATTACTAATACTACTTTTGTCTAAAGAAATTTAACTTCTTTCGGATTTGCAAATCTTCAAAATATCCACACTGTGATGAGTGTTGACAATCCTTGACAGATTTAGATCTCTTTAAAATAGTGGATGGGATGGTCTGTTACGTGGGTGTTCCATTTAGGTTTGAAGAGAATTGGAATGATTCTAAGCATGGTTTTGCAATTTCAAAAAGTAAAAACAAAATATATATTTTTTTCAGGAACTCTCACCTGTATTTTGAATCAGGTGTAAGTATAAGTAGTCATAATCTCAGGTCCAGAATATATCCTTTTCCAAGGTGTCATATTTCTGAGCACTTTGAACAGAAACTAACTTGAATCATTTCCTGAATCTAGGGCAGAGAAAATTGAAATAGGTTGCTGCAATTTCTGTTATGCTGAAAAAATGAATGGTGTAAACACCCACATTTCAGATGCTGACTTACTTTTAAAAAAAACGTATAAAATGCAGTAAATTAGTGGAGTTAATTCGATGAAATTGTCAGTCTGAACAAGATCCACAGTGCATTTGAGGTACAAAATGGAACACTTTACAACTATAATTAATTATATTTTCATATTTCTGTGGACTTTTACTATTTAATGATAAAATGTTGATAGCCTAACAAATAACTGGTAACTTGGATATTATCGATTCAGTATCATACCTGCTAGATCGGCTATAAATCTTCAATAAGTTTGACAGCTTTTTCCCGAGGATGTATTCTGTTATGTTGTTAAAAATTAAACAAAACCTAACCACTGAAGATACTAAAAATTTATAAAGCATTGGATAAGTTCAATAAAGTCAACGTGTCAAATCTGAACAGGATAAAGCCCTTTGAAGCTTCATAGGCAAATAAAGAAAGACACCTGAAAGTTGTTGTATAGAAAAGCACGGACCTACAACAGTTACTAGTCCCTAAACCAAGTATCTTTTGCTGTTCCTTAACTTAGTCACAGGGTAAGTGAGCAAAGTACTATTTCAGAAAGTGGTCTGCCTCATTTTACATAAATACGTAAACAGTCAATTAATAATTACTGTAAAAGTCCAGTCCAATAGACAGGTTTATACATTAACATTGAAATAATAGAAACTGAATAACATCATCACAGAGTTAGACTCTGATTTTCAAACTGGGGTCCCTGGATGCCCGGGGAATGGGGAAAGATGTCTGCAACAGAAAATGACAGCAAGACTACCGCCATTAGTCATTTAAAGTTTGCAGTACAGAGCCTCCATCACAAATTGATAACTGGAAGCTGAGAGTCTTAGTAGCAATGAATCATAAAAGCATTGCTAGACAGCTCTGAGCTTTCTTATTTTTTTGCAGATTTCATAAACTCTAAGTTTGATATTGCAAGTGGTTGAGAACCCACGCCAGGGTGCTGAGCAGCCTCTTTTCTTACCAAGCTGCTACTTCGAGAGAAATTCTGAAACAGTAGATTATTTCTATTATGTATCATCTGACACCAAGTTGTATTGATTAGTAATTCAATGAAACGATTCTGTTATAAAAGGCATATTTTGTGGGAATTGCTTGTGGAATTGCAGGCAATAGCAGCTGTTGGATCATAACACTGCACACATTCAAGTCTTTTACTAAATATAATCATAATGAAATAGATTTCATAAGGGCTTTAGTATAACATGCAGATGCATCATTTTGTGGAAGTTTCTCCCTTTTCTCAGGTCCAAAGTTGCATACAGATATCCTTCCCTGATACGAATGAAACAATTTCCAACTTGCACAGTTTTAGCTCAGGTATCGATATACATACTTCTTTCAATTTTTTTTTTTTTTTTTGAGTATGTTTTCCATCCTTTTCCCAAACTGAAAGTTAAACAAACAAACAACAAACCCCCCCCCAAAAACTCTCAAAAACTTAAGAGACAAAATACCTAGACCTGTCAAAAAAGACTTTGAAATAAAGGTGAAGAACTGTAATAAAGTCATCATCTTGGCAAGCTGAACTCCGTTGCTTTTTAGTCACCTGTGACAAGTAATAGTGACAATGGCAGGATCTCATCCATCTTCAAATACTGCGGGTTTCCAGATTGCTCAATTCACTGCCACTCAACCCGCTTCTTCTAATGTATAACTGCAATGACTTAAAAACTAGCTGGCTGAGTATTCCAATTAAACCAAAAATTTTCTAAAATTCCCAGGTGCGTGCAATTAGCAGAAAGCAGATCTCTAGATTGTACTTTTATTTTAATACTGGCTTAACTAAATCTTTGTTCTGAGTAGTTTGATCAACTCAGGGACATCCTTTAGGTTTAGAAGTTAGTTGGAGTTTGCAGAATAAGTGGGAAAAAATTAATTTAAAGTTTTGTCCTTAAAAAAATAAGAGATTGATTTATTTCACTGGTTGCAACTTGAAAAGCATGCTTAGAGAGCAGAAGACTATTCCAATTAACATTATTTCAAATTAAACTGAAGAATCACTGACTTATTCCCATTCCCTGACCTTTTCAGTAGTGAAAGCTGCTCCTGTAAACCTTAGGCCAAAGTGAAGTTGATTCCATTCCTCATTTACTATCAAAAACTTTGACATACTGGAATATAACTGCAAATGAACATAGCATCTGTGTAATTAATTGATTTCCCCCCACCCCGAAATGGTGCTTTGGGACAAAGCAGCAGCGATAGGAAAACTTCATATTCTGTTAAAGCATGGTGGTCCAGAGCAGGGCTTTTGTAGACTCTTGGCTAACTGCTTGAAAAACCTGGTTGACTTCTTATTAACCTACAAGATACAGGAAGCTAAAACAGGTTCTCCATACACTTTAGATTTAAATAAGCGGTCTTATAATATGAATGAAAATTAATGTAACAATTTGCCTCTCTTTCAGGCTTATATCCAAATGCACTCTTCAAATTTGCCCTGCTAAGCCTTCAGTGTCAGGGTTGATTAACAGAAAGCAGGAGATAGAGGCACTGTTCCTCGCAACATTTAGGTCAGCTCTGATGCTCTCTGGCGTGTATCTAGGCCACGTCTAATTAATCCCAGAATATTCCATCACTGCAGGATTACCTCTGTCAGCTTCTCCCATAGAAAGCTGGCAGCAAAGATTTTTACCTTACATGAGGAATTTCCCTTTTCTAAAGGCTAATGGGTGGTTTTTTTCATAGTCTAACTATGTAATGTTTATGCAACAATTTATAGAGCCCTTAGGATATAAAGTATTTAGTAGGGGTGAATAAATAGAGCCAAAATTTCACCTCCCATTGTCTTTAGAATAAAAGTTACCAGCTATGGCCTTCTCAACTCTAAATTTGATGCTGCTATTCAAAAGAATCACATATTTTTTAATTTTTCTAAGCCAAACGTGTATACAAGGTGTTTAATCAAATTAAGACCAGAAAATAGAGGAGAGCTGCAAAATAAATAAGAACATCACCTAAAAGCCTGCTGCAGCTCAGGAGAAGTTAAGGGGCTGAGTTGTACTTGTGCACTTTTGTAGTCTACAGTCTTCATGGTCATTACCAGAATTACATAAACAGTTTGCAAATACACTCGTCAACTTAGGGAAGTGCTTAAATCAAGATGAGCTGCCACTATGGAGCAGTGGATACACAACTGGCGACAAATAAAAAAAATAATCCAGCACACTTACTGAACTAAGGATACACTGCTTTCATGTTCTCTATATCACAATAGTGATGCACAGAATCACAGTACTGAAGATAAAGCATTAATTAGCAATGCTAAATTTATATGCAATTATACAAGGTGCTGGGTGTCTCAAGAAGTACCACGTGTATGTCCTGAGGGCAAAGTAATGTGACTTTTAAATTCAATGCTCTATAAACGTGCATTCATCTAGTATGCACAAAGTTAGATGATTTTTTTTATACCTGATGATAAAGTACTAGAAGACAAGACAACTTATTACTTGCAGAACAAGAAATACCTGTTATTGGAGATCTATTAATATGCACTTAAAACATAGGCCAAGAACAGCACAGACATTTTTGTAGTGGGTGAGGTATGTTTTTTAACTCCAACCTCAGTTTTTCAAATGATGTCCTTACAGTCTCCTTTATTTAAGCATTAAGAGGATTTTCACTGCATTTGGTACAGCACTGTTGTCAAAATCCTCATTTAAATGCTTCTACCGATACCTTCAGAATTATGTAGTATTACAAATGTAAATAAGATGCAGATTTTTCACATACTTGTTTTCCTTTCCTATGTGAGTTGATTAGTAAAGCAGGAAATGCTATTCATAAATGCTTGATTTGAACACATTAAAAAATCCATATTGAAAAACTTTTTTTAATTTCATTTGAGAAACAGTCAAATCAGTATCAACCATGAGTTTTGCCTGAATTAAGATTTACCTTCCCTTCAAATGTGCAGTTGTGGGTCCACCGATACCTGCATTAACACGCCTCACATCTGCATACTGTATTTTAGAAGTCATCTTATGGTTTAGCTCACTTTGGAAGCAGGAAAGCAGATTTTCTTAGGTGTAGGATGAGTGCACCTGCAGCAAAAGTACATATAGATGCATTGCATTACATAGCCAATGCTGTGGAAGTGCCAAATGCCACTGTCTTGCGCTTAATGTTTTAGGATGAACCCACAGACAGGTAATAAGATAATGCCATTTTGACAGGTAAAAAATGCACACAGGCTGGTGATGTGATACTAATAATACTACAAGTTAGCATAAACCGTCACAATTCACATTGCTTTTCCACCAAGGTCCACTCCTGTGATACTGGACTTCACCATAGGAGAGGGACTCTCATCTTTTTCATCGTGGTCCACATTTCTGGCTGTATCTCAGAGCCCTACAAGCACATGCAGCAACACTGTGCACTACAGCAGGTAGGTTCTGCCTGGGTTTTGGTCGTGCAGCTGAATTCAGAGCTGATGGATGAACTAGATTTGTACAAGTGTTTCTAACGGTGAGGGGCTTCCTGATGCTATGCATTAAGTACGATACGAAAATAAGCTTGATGGTGTGGGACAGAGTACAGTTACTGAGAGATTATAGCATATTTGTCCTTTTGCTTTAGGGATCTTACCCCTTCTTGTGCTTCATCACTCAGCTGAAACACTGTACAAACTGTGGTTTGGTGGTGGTAGCAATATGAAGACACCAAAATGCTCTCTAACCTCGTCATTCTCCACCATGTACAATGCCCACTAGGCTGCTACATTGTCACCACTTTTTTCTGCCTCTCCAATTCATCAGCCTCAAGTAGCTGAGCAGGTTGTAGACTATTAGTGAAAGTTACAGTTCTTGGAGTTTACTGTTGCTTCCATATCAGCTTGATGAGACAGAGAGAGATGGGCATTGGGAAGGGGAGTTATTTGTGTGGCTTATACAGGCTCTAAACTTTGAGTGTTATTGCCCTGTCCACAGCAGAAAACCACAAAGTTGTTACTCAAAAAGCGTGTTAGTCAAGTTCACTTAAAAAATCCCTCCATTCAAGAATCTGGATTTTAGACTCTGTTAGGCATAATTTGCCTTGTAATACCTACAGAAGTTAATTAAACAAGTAGTTATTGCTTTGCAATCCAGAGATGCACTATTAACTTAGGCAGGAGCGATCAATAACTTGCACTCTCTGAAAGAGTAAGAGCATATAGTACATGTAAAATGCATGCAATTATCTTAAAAGAGCTTTTATGTTTTTATGAATGGCTGCACAGCTTGAATTGTTGTTGAAAAATTAAAATAGTTCATTGTATGCCTCCCAGAAATTGCTTCATCTGATAATGATGTCCTCTCTGATCATTCAAAGCTTTCACCAAATCCTTCCTTTCCTGCTACTGGCCTTTTGTTAGTCTGTCATTCTTTCCTCTCCCTCAAAAAAATGATCGTTTTGTACAATAGAAGTTCCTCATCAGGCTCCAACCTTGATACTAGGATTTCCAGTTTCCTGGTCAATTATCTGGGTAGAGTTAAAGGATTCTCTCCCTTCAAGTATCCGCAATAATCTCCATTATGAAGGCAAGTGTTTCATCCCACCCCATGGTGCATGGAGACAAACAGCGATAGCGTCAGCGTCTACGCTCACTACATAGACTTAGAAAAATCCAGAGCTTTTTAAAGCTTCTGGTGTTGCAGCCTTCTCCCTGCTACTTGCAGGCATGGGACAACTTTCTCACAGTGATCAAACAAGCCTCCAGCACTTCAGGGTAATACCAGCCAGCCGCTGATGAATCCTGAGACCTGGTATAAAAGCCAAAGAATAGGCAGATGCATTCAGTAAGTGTCTCTCACTGCTCAAGAACTTCTGATGGGCAAAGTCCTTAACAAGTACCTGTATGCTGCCCAAGCTCATGGCTTTGGGGTACCTCACCTCCACACAGCAGCACACGCCTTCGTTACAACAGTCCTTGTATTAAATGTGGCGACACCAGGACTCTAAAGAAGGGGCCAAAATCAAGCTGGCAAATTGTCACATAGTTGTCTGAACAAACCCAGCTTTCCACCAAGCGTAAGCTCCGGGGTTCCAGGGATGATCACCCTGATGAGTTTTGTACCAAGACAGAAAAGATGGTGCTTTTTTTGTTTCTTTTGACATAATAAAGATCTGGTGTCCATTGCTGGCTATCCCAGATCTGCAGCACTGTCCTATCGTATTTATTAAAGTTATATAGCTAAAGAATGGCATTATGTAAATCGATCTGTCTTGAAGTCCTTCGCAGATGCATCTGGTTTTCTGCATTCTGTGATGCCATGTTTCAAATTCAATGCATTATTTTATGTATCCTGCTGCCAGTGTTTATTTTTATGACCATGAAACTCTCAGAGCTTGTCTATTCTTCCTGAATGCTGACAGTGCTCTGAACATGGCACTGGCTCACTGAAGCAATGCAAATGAAATAAGAGTCATCATAGAAATGAGTCTGCTTAATGTCAGGACAGAGATTCCCTTGCCTTCTGGTTTTGAAATTTCAGTATGCAAAATGCAAAAAGATCCTAGGAGCTCTGCAGCACGGCAAGGGAGTACAAAGTTTGGGTACTGTCGTGCTGACCTGGTTCAGCTCTTTGTTTATCTTTCTCTGCTGTCTTTTTGCTTTGTACAGTGTCTGTTGTGTATCTTTGTTCCGTGTTTGCCCAGTGCCTAGCACAGACTAGTCCAGTCTGTTACTAGAGTGCCTACAGGATGGTTGCACGTACTTAGAGTCTCTTAATCCTGGAAAAAGTTGAGACACAACCTACTTACCTGGGAGTTTCAATATGTTTTCTGTAGATACGAAAAACCGCACAGGAATTTCACAAGGTGTATCTGCACTAATTAGAGTCAGTATGCCAGAGCTTTCCTCATCACCTCCATCTGCCCCCTCCCGCCCAGGTTTTAACATTTGTATCATCCTGCTTCTTTAAGGACACATTTGAAAAGGAGTTGCACACTTGCAATCCATGTCTAAAACAGTAATAAATCCTGTGAAAACTTGTTTTCAATAAACCAGCTTGCATAGCAAGTCACAGCTTCCATTACTGCTAAGTTGCTTAATTCCCTAAGACCCCTTAGGCCGAAATACCTCCAGCTGTTTGGTACCATTGACTGGTTATTTCATCTCTGAAAATAAAAGTACCTTTTGTGCATCAAATATGATATACTACTTTTTTCTACTTGTATTTTAATAAGCTTTCATCACTGTTTTTACTCAGTCATTCTTCAGGTCCACAGGCCAGATGCTGAATATGTATAAATCATACAGCTCCAAATACATCAAAGAAACTATATTCATTTGTCCCAGGATTTGGCTTCCTACTTCCAGTTTTACCAGACTTTTCTTCAACTAATCTTACAAATGCCTTAACCACATCCACTTCCTACCGTACCCCTCTCAATCCCTTTCAATTACCTCCTTCTTAACATATAACCCCTCCGTAATTCTTTCCTTTTAAATCCTTTTAAATCCTATTTTTTTCTTCTTCATTTTTTTTAAAATTAGCTAATTGTTAGAAGCATTTGTAACTCTTTGAAATTGTACTTCTGAATGCATTGTGGTATGTTGACTCTAAGGGCTAAGGTTTCTAAGCAGCTTTCGGAATAATGAGATTTGTGTGCATGACTCCCTTGCACTGCTTTAAAGATTTACGCTTTAGAGTTAAAAGATTTTTTTAAAAATCAGTTTCTTTGTGCTGCTGGCTTGTAAACACTGTGCTCAGAGCATGCATCCTTTACAGCACAGTTACCCTTTTCTCTTCCAAGGTACATGCTGTGCTTGAAGAGCTTGTGAACATATAACCTTAATGTTCAACTTTATAACCTAGGGGTGTGTCATCTTTAGCAGCAGCTGATATGCTCTGCAGGTTTTTTCCAATTTGCCTCCAATCTGCACTTTACATTTGTATGTGTAAATATTTGCATTAGGCATGCCTTTAACAGGAGACGCATTCTTTTTCTTTGCGTGACCAAAATTTCCACCAATGAATGGAAGCAACTTGTAGATATTATGTAAAGTTTCAGTCCAATCCAAAATGGTAGAGTCACTTGCCACATTTTTCATGTTAGCTATGCCTGAAATGTTAATCTAAAATGCCTGGGTTTTGCAGGCTGGCTTGGCAGCCACAATTGTTCCTGACATTTCATAGTCTGTTATACTTTGCATTATTATTTCACATCAATTTTTCACGACAAGTAAGCCTGCCTAGCATCCAATTGTTGCCTGCAGTATGCTTGACCTGGTAATTTGGGTTGGGTTTGCTGAGCTTAAGCTTGGATGCCTTTGGTCACTTCCCCACGGATGCTGTAGCACAGGTCTGCCAGCATGCCACGTGGCTGGCTGGCTGTGCCAAACAAGGTGGGTTGGCTTCATTGGGTGCCGGCTGGCCCTGCAGTATTTGCTTTGTCTGAGGTAACTCCGGCACTCCTCCGTCCGCGCCTGCTGCTGTGTGTGCTCTCCCTGGGTGCTGCGGGCCAGCCATCAATCTTAAACCCAAGGTTAGCACTCCCTGATGTGAACCAGGGCAGAGTCATGTATTGTTGCCTTTTTTCTTCCTTCACCTGCCTCCCGCAGCACAACCAAACCAGCTCTCATCCTGCTATTTTCTTCAGACCAAATCAAAGCATGTGGTGAAGTATTTTGCATCCCCAAAAAAGCATATTACTCTACTGCTTCCTCCATATACCACATTTGGAATTCCAAGTTTTTGCCTCATTTGCAGCTTTTTGGTTAACTGGCTGATTCTGTTAATAATAACAACATAATTACAAATAATTGGAGAATAAGAAAGCTGTGCAAGTGTCCTAGAAGGGAGGGAGGGAGGGGAAGGGGGGGGGGGGGGGGAAGTTATCTAGTATGCCTATAGGTTTTCATGGATGGCCTCACTTGCCCTCCCCTTTCCTCAGGGATTATGGGATAGTGACTTTATAATGACCCTGTTATCATGAAGTTACACACATGCCTAAGTCATCATTTCATAACCAAGGTACTAAAGCTCATGCTGGGTCTGTTCTTCACGCTGCCCGAAGCTGTGTAAGTGTATTGGCTTTTCCATAATTAAGACAGCAATATCCACTGACTGGATTTAACTGTCCCCTGAAGAAAAAAAAAATTAAACTGTTAGCTGCACACTACTTAAAGACCCTGGAAAATGTTAGGGTTACAAGAATAATGTGCATTGCAGATAGGCATGAAAAGCTGAACGACAGGTAGAAAGATAAAGCATAAAGAAAAGTTAAGACTTGAGTATTTCCTTATGTTAAGGTATTTACAAGGCTTCATTCTTATCTATGCTCTATTTCTTCCTTGTGACAACTATGCTTTTATAATTGTTTTTTAAATCCCTAACTTCTTAGTAATGCAACTTTAATACCAGGTATGTTCTGTGGGTATTTTAAAGGGTTTCTGTTTTGAAGAAAATTTCCTGCATTCAGAATCACCTATGTGCTTAGAACGCATGGGAGTAGAGGAGGCTGCAGAACCGAGGATGTGGCTGAACCCTCAATACACATTCCCCTCCAGCACCTTGTAGTTTAACCTCTTTCAATAGAGGGATGGGACGGGTGTCTTTTTTTGCTTCATTTTGCTGCCCAGTGAGGTTACTTGGCATAGCCTCTTTAGGAGAGGCAAAGGACAGGAGGCCAGAGTCAAGCTTTTGTTCCTTGGCTAGTGCAGCGTTTCAGGTCAGTGAGCCAGGCTGCGTTTGTGCTGTGCATTCAGCTTCTTCCCTGTATTAACCCCAGCAGTCCTAATTCACTTTTGGGGGGAAAAATGCTTTTCTTTCAAAATAGTTAACATCAGATGTTCAGTTATAGTTTATACAGGTCTAAGGAAGTGTTACACAAATGCTTTAAGCACGCAAGAGTGAACTCCTGCAAGCATATAGAGCCTTAAGCATGACGTGGTGCATAAAAAAATTGTAATTTTTTAAAAAGCTTTCCAACCAGAGGATGATCCTGCCTGGACCCAGTAAATGGACCCACAAATTCAGTCTGCCATTAGCAGTAGGACTAAGCTGTCTCTGAAAACCCCAGACCCAGTACTGTAACCAGTGTCCCCAAAAGCAGCATGCCATGTTTTACGTCTGCTCTGCCAAATGCTGGAGCAGGAGAGTGCAGAAAACAAGCCAAAGGAAGGAATTTTTTCTCCTTTTTGATGCTAGCTCTTGCAGCTCTGGGGCTTTTTGCATAGGGCCTCAGTCCTTGCAGCTTTATGAATAACTACTAGCCATGACAACTAAAGAAAAATGCAATCTTCCCATCCTTGCTCCCCAAGCCCTATCACCCTCCACTCCCCCAAAAAACCTGCTGAGAGCTCAAATAGCCCTAAAGTCAATGCAAACACGTTAATATACTTTATGAGGTAAACTGGTAAGTTTTGGATGCTTGCCACTGGCAAACTGTTTTGTCTTTCCAGCCTCCTCTTTCTTTGAGGATAAAACTTCCTGAGCTTTCTAAAGGTCTCCGGCAATCTTTTCTGGACTCGGCTGGCTTTGGCAGCTGGGAGGACTTCTGTTGCTATGGCAGTGGGAGCCAGGGCCCCTGCTCCAGTCAAAAGGTATGAGGAATTTCTTCTGAGGCATTGCTGCCGCAAGTAAGACAGCAATTAGGTGAAGCCTTCAGGTATTGCAAGGAGATATATATAGATAGATATATATATGCGCTGCCTGGGTTATCTGACACGGTATCCTTTGCTGCAGATAGCTAGCTATGTGGTTTATAGAGCAAATTACTTTCTTGTGAATTTGGTAAGTCAAAGGGTCTATTTTGGGAGCTCTTCCATACTTAACTTCACCATGGCCTGAGAGCATGTGCTTCAGCACGGTGGGTAGTGGCATACCCTGCAAGGGGAGTTACAGCAGCCTTCCCACTGGGGAGGTGGGGACCACAGGACCACCTCCTGTGCTTGCTGTCTCCAGAGCAGACCCTACACCTCCAGGGAGCCCTGGCACCTGCACTTGAGTTTGTCGGCTGCCCTTCGCTTCTCTGCTGGGCCAATGCAGTATCCTGTGTCCCTTTCAAAAGCAGGTGGTGTTAACATTTCCTTCCTTGGTACGCACATCATGTTCTTCATTTATGAAAGGCAAAAAAAACCCCTTAAAAAAACCTTTACCTTTTAGGAAAATTGCCTGTACAGGCAGCAAGGTCCCCCTTGCCTCAGCCATTCAGACAATATATTTTGTTTGCACAAACCAAACGTTACCAGCACTTTTTTGTCCGTGTGACACTGAACTATGCAACAGTTTCCTATTCTTATTCTCCACCAGCTCCATCTTGTTAGAGAGAAGCCAAGCCCCAGCAGGTATTCTCCTTGTAAACTGTATTTCTTTAAGAACTAGCGGGCTCCTTGCCCCCACCATGTGAGCAGCTGCAGATGCACAAACTGTCCAGCACTGCGGAGCCCACACCTCTTTGCTGGGGTTTGGCATCGCTTATGAGAACGTCTCCATGCCAGTAAGCTCACATGTGGCCCTCATACACAGCTGTTGCCATTACAATCAATAAAGCTTAAAGAGAGGCCTGCAATACAGTTTTGGGACCAGATGCACTCTAACGATGGCAGTACAAAACTCCCTTGCGCCAGTTCACTCTGCTCACACAACACAGCGAGGCCAAGGGGCTGCAAGAGTCTGCCCGAGGGCTGTGCATTAACTGGGCTCTTCCTATCCTTTCTTACACCCTGCCACTTCCTCCCCTCACTTATCACTACTACTACTACTACATGAACTTTTGAAAAATAGATGACTTGGGGAGGTTTTTTTCCTCCAGCTGATCGATGAGATAGTGATTTTTAGGGTTTTTTTTTTTTTTAATTTATTTTTTCTTTTTTTCAAGAGCCAGAGAGAAAGAGAAGGATGAAAATCCATTCTCAGTGAAAATGTTCCTGTTTGGTGACTGGTCTAAGACCACTAAACTAACAAAGCCCAAAAGGTTAGGTTTTCTACCTTGCTTAAAAGCAGAATACTTAGGAGCTTTACGTTAACCCTCTCCAGAAAAGCAAATAAAGACTATGATTTAAAAAACAAAACAAAAACCAACCAAACAAAAACCCTGAAAAACTTCACAAGAAGCTAAACATGCCTTACATGCCACATGCTATAAAAATTCAGATCTAAATCACTACTGCTTTTGGAAGAATATAAATTCAAAGATATGAGCCAGTCAAAATCTAATCCTTTTACTTAAAGAAAATTAACACACAAATGAAAACCTTAGTTAAAAACAAAGCTGTAAGCTTTAAATGTATACCCATACTGACAAAAAAAAAATCTTAAACTGCTGTTAAATTGTCTGTAAATTGCTGCTTCTGGGTAGAGTAAATATTTTGTGATATATTGTTGACTCTTCATCTGAAATGCAAACTGTTTTCTTTATTACTGATATAACACTTACGCTTTTTTAAAAAATGACCTGCTATATTTGCATATCCCAACCACTGTGCTCAAACATCAAGTAAAGAATATTGTGGCAGGCGTATAATAGAAAAAATGTTTAGTCCACCTTGCTTCAAACATGTGCTTCAGAAGGGAAATATTTTACTCTAGGTTTACTTTGATGGAAGCTCTCAGGGGAACTGAAAGTATTGTAGACCTTATTTATGGCTAGACTGTCCTTAATTTCTTCACATATGCAATGACAAGTCTGTCCTCAGAATCACCACAGCTTCAGCCTTTTAAGAGTAAACCAGCTGAAGATTATCTCAGTAATGGGTCAGATGAAAGACTGATGCAAGAGAAAGATTTTTTGCATGGAACAAAAGTTCAGCAACATCCCCTGTATCAAAAGTAGCTAGCACAAAGGATGTGAAATTTCTGGGTTTTGCTTTGCATTTACTGGATGTTGGAATGTGGCAGCTCCTACCTACCAACACGTGCTCTGGTAGTACTTTGCATTTCTTAATGCAAAAGCTATGTCAGAAAGAGGGAAGAGGCAGGACACTGCACTCAAAGCTTTTAACAAAGTACTAAACTCTCTCCTAATTACACACACAAAAAAAAAAAGGTTACATGAGAAATGTTTGCTAACCTGCCACACAGCATCACATTTCCCTAGATATGCTGCCAGGTAATACACAAAGCTACCTTTTTTCCATCCTGTAGCTCCCCTAGGCTATGCCGTGTTGCCTATCAGCTTAAGAGACTGCTGGTATTGCCTGTGCTGCAAAAAAAAAAATGTGTCATCTCCTTCTCTTAGCAGAAATGGCAATGAGAACAGCAACAACACAAATAGCACTGGGCATGCTGACAGCCAGGTGGGATGAGGAGCAATACTATTTTGCCTTTGCTCAACAAGGCACACATTGCACCATCATCCTTGCCAAGCAGCCAGTGTGCATATACAGCAGGCTGTAATTTCTTGAGCTACCGTCTTGAAAAGCAGGTTAGAGCTCCTAAAAGGTCAGGGCCACAGATCTTGGTTTTGTAGTGTGCCGTTTAAAAGAAATAAACTGAAACCAGCAAATGCAGCTTGCCATGAATTTTTACAGTCCTGCGTCCACAGTTGAATATTCAAGACCCGTGTGCCAGTCAGCTAGTGTCCCTTGGTACCACATTCATAAGCTTTTAGTAGCAAAACACATCTGCATTCTCAGTGGATCACATTGAAATTTTGTCTTCCCACCCACCCCTATCTCCCCACCTTTTCCTCCCCATTCCAGCTGCTATTTCAGAAACAGTTAAATAGACAGTTCTTGCTCTCAGGTCTAAGCAACAACTGCAAATGACTTCATAAGCTCCCTTATGGTACCGACACTTGACTCGCCAACATCAAATAGTTTAGTCACTGACCTGATTTTGGGTTGGCACGGTCTCCTTTCAGTTGTGCGTCCCAGTGCTTGGAGAGTCAGGGTTGTATCTTCTCAGAAGGCTGCAAATGCAGGTGTCTTGGCATGAAAATGGTGGAGCCACAGCTGGTCACTAATCAGGAGCCCCTGAAGCAAAACAGCTCAAAAAAACCTGAGAGTGAATATCAGCTTTATATGCCCTTTGTTATGGTCTGTTGCTGTATGGGACTGGGGATATCCAGGATTGTGCAGGTGACAGCAGTTCCCCCCAACTAAAGCCCCCTGTACTGGTGGTGCTGCTGGTGCCAGCATGGACCCTCCTGCGTCCGCCTGAAGCACGTGGGTGGCCTAAGGAGGTGCTTCAGGGGGGTGCCCGCTGATGACTGGCTTCCTGCTCTCAATTTGGGTTCTGGGAAGCACCGAGGAGATGAGGATAACCAAGTAATCCGGATACAGTGTCCGTCTTGTAGTTCAGGCAGTAGCTACCAAGCCAACCTCCTTGGCAAAGGGCTGTGAATTACTAGCTCGCAGGTACCGCTGCTGGGGTTAGTCTCCTGGCTGTGCTTTCTCAGCTCGTCCTACTTGTCTGTCTGCCTGCCTGTTGGGAGCTACTTTCCTTCTACCTGTCAGTTTTACATCCCCCTGCCAGAATGAAAGCTCACCCTGGTATTTCCTTAAAGCAGAAGCTTATTAGTTCTAAATCAGGAGACACATTTAACTAAGACAGTGGTGAAGGTCACTTAATAATCACTTAGGCAGAGGAAAAACAAAAGTTTTAAAAAATCCTGATTTTTTTTTTCCCCCCTTATCTCAAAAGCCAAAAAAGAGTCTAACTAGGGTAATCCAAACACAAACACCCCACCAGATAACCTCTTCTGCTTCCTCTCCCCAAGGCCTCCAGCTGAAGACATCACTACAATCCCCCTTCAAAACCAAGGAGCAGACCCTGCTGCTGACCAGGAGCGCACAGATGTGTCTCCTTCCCACCCAACTGGGGCAGTTTGTTGACCAGAGCTCATAGCATTACCAGTTGTGCAGACAGGCAACATGCCTCTGACTGGCGCAGGGAATGACCATCAGAGAAGCAGGGATGCAAGTGCTACCGTTGAGCTGAGAGGCAGCTACTGCATGAGCTGGTGGGGTCACAGGCTTTTTCACAATGGAAATTCAGGCCGTGGGTAGCTGTGCTCTGCAAGCTCTTCCAAACAGCTGCTGCTAACATGGAGCCATATCTGAACACAGAGGTCTTGTGGCTGCCATTGACCTCCTCTGCTGGAGCAGCGTCCCTCCTGCCAAGGAGCTGCCCAGCCAGGAGGATCACAAACTGCCCTTACCCTTCCCCATCCCTGGGCATCACAGAGGAGGAAGGGAGGCGAGGAGGTAGGAGCCAGGCTTGGATGATCCTCTGCTTCCAGACCAGCAGGCATACATACGTCAACATCTCAGCCTTGAGGTAAAAGAAGAATCAAAGCAGAAACCCATGCAGCCTCCTTGTCCCTCTTCCCATGGTGAGGGACTCAGCTGTGTTCCGAGTTGATAAACGTGCACTGGTAGCTGCTGTGTAACTCCTGTCCATTACTTGTTCCCATGGCCAGGGACAAGTTACTCATTTCAGAACAAGATGCAGTCCCTTCTCCTTTCTTTTCTCCCCACTTCAGGTCTTATTACTCTCCTGATATGTCCTTACCTGCAAAAAGCTCTTTAAAGCTTTTTCCTTGAAGGTTTGCACCTGATGTTATCAAAGGTAATTAGATAATTGATACACAATTCACATAAGGCTCTCTCGTTTCTTTATACACAGTGCTTTCCCCAGGCTGTAAACTTTAAGAGATGCAAATGGGACAATCCTCTGTTGTTTTACTGTGTTTAACTTTAGGCTATGTTAAAACTAATGCCTAATTATTTTTCATGTATCTAAAGCACTTTATTGTTCTTTTAATAATAATTTTTCTTTGTTCCTAGTTGTTCCCTTGCCAAGGGTAGTGCCTCTAACATTAATGACTCCAGCCTCATCAGGGATTTGACAAGAGTTTTTGTTAGCCATCAAATCCCCCTCACTTGTGTTTTGTTTTGTTGTTGTAATCACCATTTCAGGTTCTCATCATTCTGGAACAATATTTACCCAGGTTTGCTCAGTGGAACTGCCTATAAGGAATTAGTCCCAAGCAGTTTAGGTAGAAAGTTTAGGTGGAAAATAGCAGGTTTTCTCTTTTTGCTGTTGGGGATGCCTTCAGCTTGCATTTGACTACAGCACCATTTTAAACTCTCTAGACAAGGAACAGTCATGTGCATGCTTATAGTTTTCTCATTTTTGCTACTTTTGACATTCAGAGGTCTTCAGAAGCAATGTCCACTTTAACTGTTCCCTCGGAAAGCTGCTTGAATAAATAAAAATTATATTGTGTCCAGTTAAATCCTACCACAACTCTATCATATGCAGTGGATGTCAGGGATGAATTTAACCAACTAATTTAGATTAGAAAGTTTTATGGTAGAGGTACAGCACTGAAGAACTGAAGTGTATGGGTATGCATAAAATTCAGTTATAGGGCTAAAAGTAAAGAGATGCAAATAAAGAAAAATAATTCCTTTAAAGATAAATAAAATAATAGGTAATAAGCAACTCTTCCTCCCTAGTCTTTGAAGATGATTGATTGACACTTTCTCTTCCCCTATATGACTCCTAAACATCTGCAGTGTGGGTACCCACTTTCAGTAAGCTAATTCTGCTTAGGAACATGATGTATTTTATATCTTATCAGTTGTAGATAGAAGAACCAGTGGTGCTGGGAACTTCTAGCATGGGGTTTTTTTTTGGTGTGGAAGGGGGACGAATAAATCTCTACTTCCATGACTTTTTACTAGAATCAAGTCCTCACTGACTTTTGCTGTTCTTCCTTACTTGTCACTTGAGGGCTATTATGTGTGTAGGACTGTTTTGTACTCACTTCTGTGTTTGCCTCTTATTTAAGTGGCCATTTGAGATATGAGTTCTGATATTGCCAGAGCTAATAGTGCTTTTTGTTGGAGAAGAGGACTTTGGTTTCTCTTTCTGTTGATATTACACAGTCGGTGTGGCCAGGGGCTGTGGGAATGGCGAGCAGCTGTATGGCCCTGGGCAGCCCTGCAGCTGCTTGGCTTTGTCCAGTCCTTCACCCACCCGACATAGCAGGTTATTTTAGCAGCAGTAGAGGGACAACAAATTGAAACATTAATGCTGTAGCTTCTGAGAGGTATTTATTCATTCAGATCATGGAAATTTTTTTTTTTAAACTCTACTTCAGCAATCTTTTACTTTGTATTCCGTCACGTAATACATCCAAATATTAAATAGGACAGGTGTACAATTTTTATTCCATAGTTCAGCTTCTTAATTACAGTCTAGTAATGTACAGGCATGTGCTCTCTGTAAATCCTTTAAACATGTCTTGAAAACATTATTTTAATGCATCAGTAAGGTGGTCAAAGCTTCTACAGCTGTTGTTTAATAACATCTAAGCCAACTATCTCAGACTAGTCAGCACAGAAGTGTATGTTTTCCTTTTCCTTATTATAATGTATATATTAGTAATTGTAGTCTATTGTATAATACTTCAAATGCACACACCTGAAAATATTTTCCGCATTTTTTCAGAGAGCTATATTTCCTAAATTACAATAACCAAAGAATTTCACCTTGATTCCCAGAAAATTAGACAACTCCATCTTGTTGGTTGAGCTCTACTAGCCACCTATCAGCCCAGCTCATCACTGGCTGCCTTGTCTACTAGCACATTGGATAGGGATTACACAAAGTTGTCTCCAGCTCTTCTTGGCACTTTAAAAACAGTTTATAATAGTTGAATTGCCAGGGAATGTTTTGTCCTGAATGTTGTTTAACAGCAAATGAAGGCTGTAATTCCAGACTCTCAGAAAAGTGAGAGAAATGGATATTTTGCAGGATACCTGCAGGAAAGGGTGTTTATTCACAGAGATGCCTGGAAAAGACTCTGACCATCAGAAAGGCTAGTTGATAAATAGAAGCTTCTCAGAGGCTCAGAAGGGACCACAAATTTCTGTTTTGCCACCTGATGCTTGTTAAACTGTGTGTGTTTATGTGGGCTGGACTGCTGTGAAGCATTAAGAGATGTGCAGTGGACCAGATTGAAGAGCTGGTCAATACTGAGTTACTTTGGCCAGTGGAGTTTGAGGTGGAAAACTGCAGGTCAGGCCAAAGTTGGAGGAATGTGCCCCTTGCAGGGACACCTCTGGAGGGGTATAAAAAACCAAACAGGAAACAAATGAAAGGGTTTTCTACTAATAGGAAAGGAAAGGTGATGTTTTACTGCCATCTCTGCAAACGCAGCTTTGGTAATGAGAATCACGGGGACATCTTTTTGTAGATGGCAACCTTGCTGACATATTGGGGAATGAACTGGAACCCTGTACAACTGAAAGCAAAAGCTGCTGCACGTTGGACAGTCTCTCTCTTTTGGGGGTTTTGTAAAAAAGCCCCTCTGGCTCTCTGCAGCCTGACTAGAGGTTAACCTGTATCATGCATTCAGCAGAGTTTACACGTCCATTTCAGATTTGAAATAATGCCTTCAGTTAAAGTTGTTATAACCCCTTGGTGGCTTATACAAACCATATTTTAATATAATTCTAACTCAGTTTCTTGTATCTACATTAGCTCAATAAGGACAATCACAAGTTAAAATCTGCTTGCCAAGGTTAAGTTCAGCTGCTTCTAAACATTCTTAAGAAGTATATCCACTGAATAAGACGCTTCTGTTCTTACATGTTCCCCTCTCTGGGTAGCACTGAATTTTGAAGATGGGTGAGAAAGTAGATCACCAATGCAATTTTCTCCCTCAGAGATGTTTCTCTGTCTGTGCTATGTGCTACAACTCTTCCATGGACAAAAGCTGTAATGTGGCCAACCCTTAAGGACAGAACTTTTCCCTTCTCAGGTGCCTTTCTCCTCTCCACCCCTCTGCTAGCACAAGCTGCAGCAAGCAAAGTACCCGAGGCAGAAGGGCTTGGCTCTGTCAAGTCAAGATCAAAGCAGCTTTAGTCACTCTTATCTTGAGGAAGGGATCTGCAACAGCAGAAACACCTCTCGGCACAAAACAGAAAGGAGGGAAGAAAGAGGACCAGCATTCTGGCAGAATCCTGCAGATGAGGAGCCAGCAGAAAGGAAGAAACACCAAAAAGGAAAAAGAATAAAGAAAATAACTAAAAGGGATGAAAAGAGGTGAGTGCTGCAAGGAGTCATGAAGGCAGAGTCACGCTGTTCTTTTTTTAAGAGCTGTATGTGATGTCTAAGAGAAACACGTCTTGATCCACATAGGGCCTAGGCAGAGCTACTTTGTACTGATCTGGTTCGACATTTCCTGGAAAATTTAGCTAAAATTTAGCTTCAAAAAAGCCTGAGATGCAGAGAAATATTAATCTGAGATAAAACAGTGACCATAATGTTCTGCTTCTACACACTATCCACAAAGTATCCTCAGGAACGCACATACGTACCTTTGGTGGAAAACTCAGCACTGGCTTGGTGTCCAGCAAAACTGCTCTAGTTGCGGTTATGTATTTCATGATCAATATATTTCAGGTTATGCAGTTCTCTTTATTCTAAATTTAAAAGTCCTTTGCAGGAGGGGGTGGAACTGATTGCCTCTCAATTCCTGAATATTTGTGATGGAAATAAACACGCAAGCCGTGGTATGAAGAGGTATCCAAAATTATCAGTGGCTGACCTTTGTAGGTCATGCTTCCTTCATATCCAGAAAGAAACCCGATTCCTGCTTCTTCCCTTTTACCCACCTATTTCCTCCTTCCTTTCTCAATTAAACTGCCAACTCCTAATCTCACCATTTGGCCTTTCACCTCCCTGCAAACTCATGATTCCTGATCTTCTTAATCTAGGATCATTACCATCAATCACTCCTTTAGGCAAGTGAAACCTTTTTTCACAGAGGGATGCCAGAGGCCTACAGATCTTTCAGGCTGATAATACTGTTTTAGTTCTGGTGCCAGTTGGGGTTTTTGACTAAACTGTGCCTAATGGTCTTTTGTGCCAACTAGATGCTCCAAGCTGATCAACAGAAAATTTCTTGGGTTGTGATTCCTTCCAGCTTGAGTCATTTACTGGGAGAGGTGAAGGATTAACTTAATTAAATCAACTAATACTTTGACAAAGCATTAGAGATACTGCCAAGGTTAATGATGGCTAAGGTTAATGAGGACCAAGTCTTCCTTTCCTATGTCTTAATGTCTTTTAGATAGTACCACTTACCAGACTTGCCTCATTGCAGCTCCCCTCACATCCCTTACACTGTCTGTGATATTTATCTCAAAGCCCTATTCATCTGCTTCTCTAGAATGGATCATTGTGACTTTTTCTACATCTTCTGCTGAGTAGGAGCTTTCCTGCAGGCCATCTTTGCAAGGCTCCTTCTCATTCATGTATTCTGTGAAGCTGGGCATCTACCACAGTGGCCATACAAAAGAAACAAACTTCTCTTTGTGTATAATTAACCTCCTTGACAGTGCTGTGAACATGACACCTTTAGGTAACCACCAATTCTTATTGTTTTAACCCATGTCCTCTTTGTTCCCATTTGTCTGCATTGTTTTCATAAGGGCCGTTGAAGCACCTACCACACTACCAGGCCCTGTAAAAAACCAAAACCACTAAGATAATGGGAACCTTATAAATAGCTAAGACTCTTAAGGCATACCAGACTGCAATGTTTGAATACAATTTTTTTCAGGAACTGTTCCTAGGAAGTAATTTTTTTTTCCTCTGGCACCATACTGTCCATCTACTATGCCAAATGATAGCACATCATTTTCGGAAGACCTGCCTCAGGAGCAGTACAACTGATACTAAGGACACACTGAAAGAATAGAAAGCCAACACACAGACCAAATATATTTTTCTCAATGTTGCTGAAGTTTCGGAAAAGTGATGCATTTTTCTGATCCTCTCTAGCTAAACTTTCCAATTGTTTGGGGGTTTTTTTGCACAGGTTTCTTATAGAGTTTTAGAGTTTGGGTTTTTGGTTTTTTTTCCCCTCTGTTTAGATTTTCTTCAGCCTTGTGCATTCAGAATTACAACAAGGAAATATAACATATGGAGGACAGGGAGGTGATTCGAGACAGCCAGCATGGCTTTACCACGGGTAAGTCTTGCCTGACCAACCTAGTGGCCTTCTATGATGGAGTGACTGCATCAGTGGACAAGGGAAGAGCTACGGATGTCATCTGTCTGGATTTTTGTAAGGCCTTTGACACGGTCCACCACAATTTCTCTCTAAATTGGAGAGATACGGATTTGATGGGTGGACTGTTTGGTGGATGAGGAATTGGTTGGATGGTCGCATCCAGAGGGTGGTGGTTAATGGCTCAATGTCCAGATGGAGACCGGTGACAAGTGGTGTCCCTCAAGGGTCCGTACTGGGACCAGTGCTGTTTAACATCTTCATCAATGACATAGTGGGATTGAGTGCACCCTCAGCAAGTTTGCAGACAACACCAAGATGAGTGGTGCAGTTGACACACCAGAAGGACAAGGTGTCATCCAAAGGGACCTGGACAAGCTGGAGAAGTGGGTCCATGTGAACCTCATGAGGTTCACCAGGCCAAGTGCAGGGTCCTGCACGTGGGTTGGTGCAACCCTTGGTATCAATACAGGCTGGGGGATGAAGGGATTGAGAGCAGCCCTGCGGAGAAGGACTTGGGGGTGCTGGTGGATGAAAAGCTGGACATGAGCTGGCAATGTGCACTCGCAGCCCAGAAGGCCAACCGTATCCTGGGCTGCATCACAAGAAGCGTGGCCAGCAGGTCGAGGGAGGTGATTCTGCCCCTCTGCTCTGCTCTGGTGAGACCCCACCTGGAGTGCTGCGTCCAGCTCTGGGGCCCTCAGCACAAGAAGGACATGGACCTGTTGGAGAGGGTCCAGAGGAGGGCCACAAAAATGATGCGAGGGATGGAACGCCTCTTCTGCAAGGACGGGTTGAGGGAGTTGGGGTCATTCAGCCTGGAGAAGAGAAGGCTGTGGGGAGACCTTATTGTGGCCTTTCAGTACTTCAAGGGGGCTTATAGGAAAGATGGGGACAAACTTTTTAGCAGGGCTTGTTGCGATAGGGCAAGGGGTAATGCTTTTAAAGTAAAAGACAATAGATTTAGACTAGATATCAGGAATAGATTTTTTTACCATAAGGGTGGTGAAACACTGGAACAGGTTGCCCGGAGAAGTGGTAGGTGCCCCATGCCCAGAAACATTCAAGGTCAGGCTGGATGGGGCTCTGAGTAACCTGATCTAGTTGAAGATGTCCCTGCTCATTGCAGGGGGGTTGGACCAGATGACCTTTAAAGGTCCCTTCCAACCCAAACCATTGTATGATTCTATGAAATATGAGATTACAGGAGACCTCAGGACAGATTTATGTATGATATGTGATTAAAAAAGCCCCTGTCAGCAACTAGCTATACAGATTCACTAAAATCTGATTTTTTTTTTTAAGTTCTTAAACAGAAAGCACTATACACTAATGATTTACTAAACTATATTACTTATTCATCTAAAATTTTCCAGTCAATGGCTCCTATTTTAGAACAAGAAGTTTAGCAAAATCTCTTGGTACGCTAGACATAATAGCCAGGTATTTTTCCTTGGGATTTTTTGTTGCCTTTTGGCTTATGCTTGCTGATTTTTTAAAGGTCATTCAGAACTTTCTTTCAGACAGGGCATGATCCTCAAAATGTTATATCAAAGCACTCTTGGACCCTTGTGCTCTTTCTAAGAGCATATATGGACAGAATTGGAAGAAGGTTAAACAAATTAATTAATGAACTTTGTAATACTAATATCTGCTATAGAAAAGCTACTTCTGATTAGGTTTTTTGTTTTCAAGGGTTTTGAAATGGTTCCCCTAACAACCTTGATGGATTAAAACCCAGAAATAAATCCATTATCATATTCTTTTTTTTAATGTACATCTTGTGTTCTCTTGAAAAATGCTGGGCTAACATCATTAAAGATTGATGCTCTTTAAACAGAAAATGGATATACCCCCAGTGGCAGCCACATTGAAAGCCTCTCAATACTGCCTTCCCAAAAACGCTCCATCCCCAGTGTGTCTGGGTAGGCTAAAAGGGTCCCACTCACTCAGTCCCTTGCAGAAGTTATCAGCAAAAATGCAAATGAATTCTGATTATGATGACTTTTTTTTTTTTAAAAAAAAACCCCAAAGATGACATCCACTCTTACAGAGGTGCAACCCATCAAATCAATTTGGTTAAACTATTTATATACATTTCTTCTATGATCTTCCATGGCATCGGATTTCACTGAGGTCATGGAGACATTGATGCCTGGTAAATTGCCAGTAATCAAAGGTTGTTAAGTGCTTGTCAGCTTCCTTTCAAGCTTAGTCTATCTTTATCATGAGGAAGACCTAGTTCAGCAGCTACAGACCGGCAAACTGGTAACACCCAGGAAGTATGCATTACATCATTAAAATATCCATAACGTTGCAGAAACAGTTGTTCTGAAGCAATCTCATTTTTCTGAAATAAGACTGTGCCCAATGAAAAGTGAAGTCTTGTCATGCCTCTGCAACAAGGCTGCTCTCCGACACGTTAAATGCTTTGTTTCCCAGCTCCTCCTCTCTCCTTTAAGCCCTCTCCACCAAGGCTTCTGTTTAGTTTAGATTCTGGAATATATGCAGGGAAACACACGTGATTTTAGAGTTTTAGTTGCACTTCCGTGTTTATTCCAGTTTTCCAGTTGCTCTCTCCTGTAGTAGTAGTTTCATGGCCACAAAAAAAAGTCAGATAACCTTAAATGGAAAAAGTTTAGGGCAGGTGCTGATGCACTCTTAAGATACAAAGATCTTCTTTTCGGGCATGTTGATTAAAGACCTCTCAGCCATAAAATAATTAATTGAAAAAACCTGAAGCAAGTCATCAGTTGGGGCAGATTAGTATAGCTCCACTGAAATGATGAGCTCACAGCAGTTAATGCTACCTGTGCCCTAGATTCGAAATACATTCAGAACTAGCTGGTATTTAAAAAAAAATTCTGTGAAGAAACTTCATAGTCTTTTGAAGAAATGCATATTAAAGCTAAATGCTCCTGGTGAAATATGAGAGGAAGACATATCTGTCCATCCTATCAAGTTGTTCAGATGTTTGTTGGGTGGAAAAGATATGGTTGTATGAAGACTTAAAGAAATTCTCAGTGTTAAATTAGTCATGAAATACTGTTATTAGTGGAAAGCTTTGGAGAACACCCAAGACACAATTTAATTTAGAGGTAGGGATGATCATTTATTATTAATAAAACTTTCTCTTGAAGGAGTCCTGTGCTTAGCAAGTCATAACCATTTTGTGAATTCATCATCCCAAATGTTACAGGAGCCCAGCTCTGAAGCACTCTGTCCCTAGGGCCACCTTATACCCACTGTAGGAGGATTACAGCTGACTGTGGTGAAGCTGCATGCTAGCTTTTTTAGTCTCAGTTTTTAAAAAAGAGAAATTTGCTTAAACTGAAAACAGTGAGATAACTGTCTTCACCATTTGTTTAATGTGTCCTATCATTTTTTCTGTGCAGTTCTGGTTATATCGAATATTTGAAACCATCTCTCCTGCCCTGAAGGACTGTTATGACTGGTGGAGCCCGAAGTCATGGACTGAATGAACTCAAAGGACATTTTAGAGGGATGGCCCGTAGACAAAGGGAATGATATCTGTGTGTATATATCAAAAGAGGAAAAGTGGTGGTGATTAATTGGAATGTATTGGAAAAGGTAGAACCCAGGCATGACACAGATGGCACAGAATAAGGATACTGTCCTGGTTTCAGCTGGGATAGAGTTAATTTTCTTCCTAGTAGCTGTGTTTTGGATTTAGTATGAGAATAATGCTGATAACACACTGATGGTTTAGTTGTTGCTACGTAGTGCTTACACTAAGTCAAGGACTTTTTAGCTTCCCATGCTCTGCCAGGTGCACAAGAAGTTGGGAGGGGGCACAGCCAGGACAGCTGACCCAAACTGACCAAAGGGCTATTCCATACTGTATGACGTCATACTCAGCATATAAACTGGGGGGGAGTTGGCCGGGGGGCAGCGATCGCTGCTCGGGAACTGTCTGGGTATCAGTTGGCGGGTGGTGAGCAATTGCATTGTGCATCACTTGCTTTGTATATTTTTTTATCATTATTATTATTACTTTCTCTTCCTCTGCTGTCCTATTAAGCTGCCTTTATCTCAACCCACAGGTTTTACTTTGCTTTCCTGATTCTCTCCCCCATCCCACTGGAGGCGGGGAGGGTTAGTGAGCGGCTGTGTGCTGCTTAGTTGCTGACTGGGGTTAAACCACGACAGTGTGCATTTCTATTCCGCACTGTGGCAATTTCTTATTAAACCTTCCTCAAGATATGGACCTTCATTTAACCTTTATATTTCCAGACTGATCAACAGTTGCTCACTGTTGACCCACAACAAACTCCAATATATTTTTCTTACATTTTGCCTATAAAACCTGAAAACATTATGTAGATCGTATTTTTTTTTTTCCCAGAACATCTGAATATTAGTTATGTGGATTGTTTTCGGACAAGGACTGCTAGAGCTTCCAATTAGTGTCCAGCTATGAGTAAGGGGAAGGTTTCCTTTGGCAGTGCAAGATGCTGTGCAATATTACTCAATGAATGATGTAAAAGGCTTAGAAGTTCTTTGCCCTGACAGCAGCCTAGTTCCCATCAGGCATCTCAAAATCAGACCACTGAGACGCAGTCAGACACTGAATGATATAAGCCTACCAATACGTGCATAATATAAATTGCTTAGCTGGTTTAGCAATTCTCCTTTGCTTCTCTATTTTGGGCATACAGTTTTGCTTCCAGGGCTTTGACAGTTTGGGGCCAGTTACAATCAGCAGCTTGAGGGCTGCATTTAAATTTTAGGCAGCCATTTTCTTCTTTTTCCAAACCCTCTTTCCTCATGTTCAGGCTGGAAATAAATGATGCTGCGAGCACTGCACCTGTGAAGGCTGACAGTCTGCAGTGCTTAGTCTGATTCTGTGTACTGATAGCTAAACAAATCTGAAGTATCCTCATACAGTAGCCTTACTGCTTCCATTCCTGAGTGCACCATATCTTCAAATTAAATTTAAACAATACCTAAACAAGCTCACTTATTTTAAAATCATAAAATTAGAAGTCTAACTCTATAGACACATTTCTTTCAGATTATTTGAAAGATCTCTTCACTAACTTGCAGCAATTGCTCAATGTATGGATGCATTTCACAGTTTTTCAAGTGCATGCATCCTGAATGCTACAGGATCTCATTCCCCTCCTAAAAAGTTCCTATGACCTACAATTTTGGGTCTTAATCTACAATTACAAGGTGCTGCCATAAAATATCACATAGTTATTGGTACTAGAACCATCCTCTGGATGCAATCAATGCTCTTTGTGCATAAACACAGCTTAAGGAGCAACAAACAAAACACAGTCACCCTACTCCCTCAAATCAGGGTAGATTGCGCATCATTTTGGTTAGTCAGCAACCTCTCCAGCAATCAGAATAAGCAACTTAATTACATATGATATTTTTGGAACCTGAAAGCACTGTTACAGCCCTCTCTTAGAGGATGCGATGTATCTGCATTTATGGTGCTTTCAGCTGTAAATTCATCTTTCAAGTAAAAGCAGACCACGTACTTACTTGATATAAATTTATACTTGCTCTTACCTTGAAAAATCCCAAACCTATCCATTATGTTCTACACATCTGTATTAACTGGTTTCTGCTGAGAAGAACCATAGGCCCCCCCCCCAAGTTTCAGAGGCCTCTCATGCCAACAGCTGGATGGGTCTGAGGGACACCATGGGCCATAATGATCATCCGTGTGACAGAAGTCTGTCTTACCCTGAATGTTGCCTGTGGCTAAAGTATCAACAGATTGTAACATTTAACTTGTCTGCACTTCTTGTTTCCTCCATCATGAGATCTACACTACCATTCGCTTGCTAACTCTGGGAAGTTCATGTGATTTCTGTCACAGATTTCAAAAACTCTGAAACCACCCAACTAGTTTCATGTCAATTTTTCTCTCCACTCCTACCCGTCAAGAGCACTGCAAGATCTCTGCAAGATCTTTTAAGCTGCACTGCAGGGAGTCAACACGCTTTTAGGTGATGGCAGTGTACCAACGTTAATTTGACTAACCTAGTTCAGCATGCAATTATTTCCTACTCTCCTGACATTTTTTTTCAGCCTGTTTTCAATTTAATTTATACTTTGGTAAGGATTCTACCTTTAGAAAAGATAGCTAGTCCACAAGCCTTCCATTATGCTGCAGCTGCTGCTGTTATATTTGTCACTGAAAAAAAAATCTCACCTTGTGTGACAATGGGATTTGAATCATAATTGCTAAATACATCATGTATAGAAATTTGATGGCTTTGCTTTTTTTTCCTGAAGGGGGGAAATGTGAGGGCAAAACTTTACAGTTTATTTCATGCTTCACTACAGTGTAATTCTAGACCCTAAGATTTCTACCATTCCTGTTTTGGTAATGAATGGAATGTAAAAGGGAGGTATTTAAAATTAATTGCAGCAGTTCTGAGGGTTAAACCTGCTTAACCCAACCTTTTATTAAGAGAATGTCAACAGAGCATATATCTTGTCTAGGGAGTGCTGGGACATCATTATTCTTCTACCAGCACGTTTAGTTCTAAAACCTGGGATTTCTTCAGGTTCCTGTAGCCGTCATGCACACCGTATACCCATCCCAAATTATAGTGTCTGTTCTGAGCTACTCACTACAGCAGGATTTGACCTGAGAAACTCTAGAGTTTTGTTTTACTTTATTAACTTGGAGTACTTTTAAACAGTTTTTAAACATTTTTTTTTTCCCCTCGACCAGCAAGGGAATTTTCAGCCTGAAGTTCTCAGCAGCATCCGGTGAGGCTCTTGGCCAAGTTCTTCAGATACTGTACATCCACAAGGACAGCCTGCTGGCTCTTGCTGTGGCATTTTCTTAATCCTCAGAACAGATTTCCTGGATCTAGGAAATTTAATTCCTGACTCCTTCGACCCAGATGCTGGCAAAAATGTAGTCTGCAGTCTGTATGTAATTGGCTGTGTTCATTTTTTTTTTTTCTTTCTAGGAACTGGCCTTGCTGTTAAATTTTTCTAAAACAGTCATATTAATATGTTCAAAAATCCACTGCTGAGTTTCAGATAAAGGATCACATCTGTTCATGAAAATCTTCTTCTCGGCTGGGTTGCAATCTATGCAGCTGCTGCTTACCGGATGGAACAAAGTTTTGTCCTACAGGAATGAGAAAAAAATAGAATTAAGTAGCAAATGCCAAGTCATCGGAAGTGTTCTCATTTTACAGAACATGGATTAACACAGCCCTATCTGAAAATGATTTTGTGGTCTCTGTGCGCTAACCTTGTGTAATAACCACAGCTATTATTAGGAAGCTGTAGAGAATAGGGTGTTTTTTTCCCTTGGGTTATTCTTCACGAAACTGGGGATTCAAGAAAGAACGAGGAGACATCTTCTGGTCTTTAACTAACAACCACATAATATAATGAAAAAATAGAATGTATTTTAATAATCTTTGCCTATCATGTGCTTCCCTGGATCCTATTTAAATGTCTGAACCTGAAAAGTGGGGGTTTTGTTGTTTGCAATTGTTTTTGACGGTTTCTACCCTGCTTCTGGGCAGGAGGATTTGTAACAATCTGTCTGGAAAATGGATACTCTTAAACTTGAGGAGGATGTTAAAAAGGAGTTATTAACTGAAGTGGTGTGATGGACAGACAGACCCAGGACTGATGATCTCAGTTCTCACCCCATGAAATGGAGACATTGCCTATGGCCTCAGAAAGACCAGCCACTGAAATAGGCCCTCTCCCCTAATAAGAAGGAAATCCTAACACTGTTTTAGCTCCCTATGGAGATTTTGGGAGGCTAAGCATGGATTAAATTGCTTTAGAAAGGATATTTATGATGATTAGTTTTATTAATTTTTATTTCACAAAACTGGATCAAATTGTAAATAACCTGTGAATCTTTGGTAAAGCAAAAACTACCCAGATGAGCAACTGGTAATTGTGGGGGGTAGTTTCAGCGTACTTAGTTTACATAGGCAAGTGTTTGAGAGAGACCGACGTGGGAGTGATTAGATGGGTTGAAAGTTCCCAGGGACTATGCATTTACTGTATCTGTTGAAATAAATTTCAGATTACTCTCTGTAAAATGCATCCAGGCTTTTCCCCTCTGTGTCAAACATGCCCTGCCAGTATTTTAATAGTAACCCAGGATGTGTCTGCTTGCACAGTTTGTGAGAAAAAAAAAGCGCTACTTGACAAATTGCAATAGATTAAAACCTCACAGAAGTGCTCTGGGTGCTGTGAAACATACAGAAACTTCTCGTTAACTAAAAATACCCCACATTCAAAAAAGAAGTACGAAGACAAAAATAAATATAACACAATAAACCAGTAAGAAATAGTAGCTATTTAAAAACACTTTTCAAAAATAAAGGTTTGGGTGGTTTTTTTAGATTTAGAAAAGATGAAATTGATTTATTTTGGGGGTTGTGAAACACTGGTAAAGTACAATGCCCCTTTTTTATATTAACATCTGCAACAAAGAGCAATGTCAAAAGCGTCTCGTGCTCTGGCTGAGGGTGATGGTGTTACATCCGCCTTTCACAAACACTGGTTTTCACCTCCAGCATCTGCCCTTCCCCCAAAACAGTGGGTAAACACACGCACACACAAGATCGTAATTCAGAGGGATGCCATCAACGCCAACAGGACTAAACCAAATGGGTAGAGGCCTTTCTATCACGCTCCGTTTTGCTCTGCGAGGTGAGCAGGTAGGATACTTCATCTTGCAAGAAGGGGCTACCTGTACCGTGTACAAAGGGCTGTCATATCCTTACTAGGAGGTGGGCCTGCAAGAACTCCCAAGCACCCTATGGGGAGGTGCAGGCACCCATTTGCACCTTGCTGGCTCCTCCTGTCCTCCTGTGAGAGACTGATGGAGCGGGAGCTGCCTGAAACCAGGACACAGTGACTGTGCCATGGCCACCCCACCTGCTGTGGGGCCTCGGAGGAAGGTGGCATCTGGTCTTCCTTGCATCATAGCTGGGCAGGAGGATCAGCCCAGCTATTAGGAAGCCAAAGCTGGAATACTAGAAGCTTTAATAGGATAGCTGGTACAAGAAGAAAGGAAACTGCTTCAGTACAAAAAGCGTGCTATGAAAAACACTCCAGCCTTCCCAAAGAGAGCTGGCAGTCTTTCCTCTCACAGAAATACCCAGGGGATGCAATTTTTGAGTGAAGCATTGTTGGTGCTTTCTTTCAGAAAGTCTGGTTATTAGGAAAGAAGAGCGTCTTTTAAGAACAGGGACACAGTTACCACCCTGGAAAAACTTCTGGCTGACTTAGCCATATATAAAGGCCTATTAATTTATCATCTCAAGCTTACGCTGACCTAAGGTCAAAGCCTGCTGCTCTTATGGATTTCAACGGAAACAGGCTCAGGACTTTAAGGGGTAACAGTTGCGTGCACCCCCGAGAAGAACTTGCCAAGAGAAATATATAAATTCCTCTTTACACCAATATTAAAAAGCCACAAGAGCTCTTGTGGAGACTTTGCTAACATCTGAAAACAGCAGAGTGATTTTTTTTTTTTTTCTTCTGCATGAAGGCAAGTCTGAAGATTATTTGCAGAAGGAGAAACTTCTCCATAAGATAATGGGCCTCGACAGTTCAGGGGGTTGGTAATGAGACACAGAGCCTTTCATTTCTTCTAGGTCACTGCTATAACTATGGCCAAGGTCAATAGCAACTGGAAGTCATTATCAGCTGGTGGCTGCAGTAGTTTATCTGAAATTAGTTGGTAGCCCCAGCGCAGTTCCAGCAGGACACATGTCCATATGATAAAAGCCACTATCACAATGACATGTCTTCAGCTGTCTGAGGAAATAATCTATGTACCTACTGTGTGAAGAGTGAACTTACTCTTACAGTTTGTCCCTGAAGCTGTCAGGAGAGTATGAGCAAACCACACTGTTCTGGGCATAGTTTTTGACGTCGTCAGTCTAGCATCTATCATAATCACTAGGCTCAGGGTAGAATTATAGTATAATGAAATAGATTTTGCACAATTGTTTCTTTTTAAAGACCTACTAAATCAGACCCCTCTTGGATACTTGTGCTAACGGGACTAGAGCACATAAATTGAATCATACTTTATCAGAACCTATGTATTACTTGTCAACCCAGAATGATGCTACATTGAAAACCAGAGGTGTATTCCTTCGCTGCAAGGAATGGAAATTTGTAGGCACTGTTGATCTTTTCCTCTGGCATGCTTAGGAATCTCAAATAGAGTCAAGGAAATGGCTTTAGCTTGAGAAGCCACTATTCTCCCAAATCTCTAATAATTTCAGGTTATTTACATTTATCTACCTAATTTCTCATGTTGCTCCCGTCATTGATGGGAGCCCCATTATGGTGTCAATACTTTTTTCCCCGGTATTAAACTCTCTTCTATTTCCAACCCACAGCAGTGTTTATGGTATTACTTGGATTCATTCTACTCCATTGCTGCTTACAGGGATTTCTTAAAGGTATACTTGGCTGTTTTATTAGAAACCAGTATTTTGGATTGGTCCTAAAAACCTGATTAATTCACATCACAGACTTACTAGACTTTCAAATAGTTGCTCAGATGTAGTTTATCAGGTAGCTGTATATGTGATTAGCAGTATGGGAATAAGAATAGTTTTTTGACACATGTTTATTAGTGGTAGTTTTGGTTTCATTCATCTGAAAAGAATCCAGCTTGCACACTCTGGGACTGCACTGCAATGAAAAACAAAGTGCAGGTAATGGGAATAAGCTGGAAAGTTTTTCAGGAGAGCACTCCTTACCCAAAGTAAAATATTAATGAATTCTACTTGCCACTAAAATATTTAAGCTGTTTTTATTTGCCAGTATCCAAATACAGGTTGTTACGGTTTCTATGCTATAAGAATATGGAATATTGAAACAGTGCCTGGCTTCAAACTGCATTTGCAGCACTTTGTAATCACTTCACAGCCCTAACTACTTCTTACTAGGGGCTCGAGGACGCAGATGATGATGAAAAGAGGCTCATCCTTGAAAGAATAAAAACCTCTTATCTTCTACTTTTATAGGAACAGTATGACAGCATGGTAAGAAATGCTTCATATTAAGCATCTTATAAGATACTGACAAAAAAGGTCATTTTTCCTAAAACATAGGAGGAACTATTGGCAGGATGGATACATGACCATTAGGAAGCCACAGTGTCTGTAAGTGGCGCAGAGAACAGAGCAGAGTTGCTGACTTGCTCTCTGTTTTTTAAAAGGAGGCACTTGCTTAACCAGACTACTCCTCTTATTTATTTAGGGGGCAATTTTAGCAGCATACCATCCTCTAGGTAAAGGGCTCTAGTACAGATACAGTTAAACCAATATAACATCACTTTCTTGTACAGGTGGGGTTTTTGTTTTGGTTTTTTTTTTTTTTGTGGGAAACACTATAAATCCTATTCCCAAGATGCTTTCAAAACTAGATAAGGATTATATCGTAAGGATTTTGGAGGTATAGCTGTACCACCAAAAATCTCTAATGTAAATCTGCCCTGTATCTCTGGAAATAGACTATGTGAAACAATAAAAAAACTACTTGCTATGTAGTCAAACTAAAACTAAGCCTAAAGAAAACCATGTATACATAATTCTATTATTCCAATGCAGTTTCTTAATTTGAAGGTTTATGCAAACTAATCGGCTTGCTGTCAGGTTGGTATTACAGTTAAGACTGTGTCAGTACTTCCATCATAACAAAATTTTGTGGTGTTTCTTGCTGAGATGGAAATGCCTGCCTTGCCTTGAGAATTTTTATATGAACCTGTCAGGCTTCTGGAAATGAAAAATGAAGCTGTGCAGAGGATTTAATAGAAATCACACTGTGTATTTTTTCAAATGTCATTTTTTTTAGTTATCTGCTGTATTCTGTCCACATCAAAGGTAATGAGCCTTATAGAGGGTAGCTCCAGACCTGCATTTTGTCTTATGAACTGGCTACATTAGGCACCAACGAAGTGCTAAAGGTTAGAAAGCTTCTTTCTTGCAGCTTGAGTAGGCAAAAAGATAAATCGGAAGGGTTTTGAAGCAAGAAGGTATCATTATGGCATTATAAAGCCAGATATGCAGCAATACAGCCATGACAATTTATGTCCCCTAAATATCTGGCCCATACCTTCTAACTTTATTACAGGTAATAATACCTCAGTTTCAAGGGATTACACTCCTGGAAAATCTTATGGTGGATCTCCAATTGCAACATAAATAGGGTAAAAAGGCACAGGCTAATAACTAGGCACACAGAAAAAGAGTCGGGGCAAAACTATTTTTAATGGCTCTGAATTATATTTCTACTATATATCATTTCAAACTAGAAAGCACTGTTGAGGTTTATTTGGGGAAGGTCAATTCCTGGCACTTTGGCCTCAGTTTAAGCAAAGTGGTGGGCAAGGCACAGTGGTTGCAGAAAAGTGAAGGATGTGTGAGAGGAAACCTCAGTGCTCCAGAGATATGCATGTCCTTATACTGCATGGAATACAGAGTTTATAAGTGCAATCTTTAATCAAGGCAACTCGCTGATTAACCATTTAAAAGAACCTAACAACAACAACTCGGTAGCATTTCCAGGACTTTTTGCCCTAAATGAGGCTCTGACGGTTTTTAGCTTGACCTCCTGTTTCCAGTGATTTATAAAAATGGGCTGAAACTTAGCAGATCAAAGTAGTGTCTAAGCTGCTTATCTTAAATTTATAAACTCCTGCCTTCTTTGGGCTTACAGCAGTGCTTTTAATGTTGGGTTGGGTTTGTTTTGAGGGAGATTTTTCTGCCACTTGTAATCTTTAAAATGTAGTAAAATAATAATATTTAACTCATGAACAGCATTTCTTGTTGCTGTCACATTGGATGAAAATATTTCCAACAGTGCCTCTGTTAAAATGACACAAGCATCTTGAAGCGCCAGAATGGTAAAACACCTTTCAGGGAACAGATCCAACACAGACACCCTCTAAGCTGGATCACATCCATTTTCATTTAAATTTGACCTAAATAGCCGAACGCTCAAAAGGAACGTACTCTAGAGAGATTGCCACAAAATTAAATTGGAATAAGACTGGGTGGATTTTAAAACAAAACTTCTCTGATGGGAAAACACAAGCCTGCGCTAAACTGAATATAGGCTCAAGACAGTCTGAACCTCCGAGATGCCCCAGAGTGACTCCAACCTTCCTATAGCTCCAGTGCTGGTTTCCCTTCATCCCATGACAGTCATACAGTGTGACGGGGCTACTGTGCGAAATGGCGTCGAAGCAGAACTTCCTGGTGTGAAGTGGCTCCCCGGGGCGGATGTCTTCTCTCCAGCCAAAGGTGAAGAGCTAGAAAAACAATCAGGCAACATAATGATATATTACTAGTGAAAACCATTTAAAACCACACACAAGGCTTGATGCGCATTTCCCTACTCCGCACATCCCAGCTGCTGGTTAAATGAGATCCTGCCTGTGTACGATTCAGTGATGCCTTAATCGAAGTGCATCGGCAACGATGTGGAATATAGCCCAGGAAGGCACAGTCCCTGTGGCAGGGAAGAAAACAATCTCCTGCAAAGCAGTACGGTGGAGAAGAGAGGGGATATGCTGTATTAAAGCCTTTAGTTACCCCAGTTAAAGCAGCACTTGTATGCACTAGGACTACAGCTACCTAGGACTCAGAAAGCCTCTGCTAGTAGTGTTCCTCTAGCTCTCATTTGGGTCTGAAGAAGCTACCTAGAGAGATCTTCCCATCACAGCATCCTTCCCATGTTTAATGAACAGTTTCCTTCTGTTTATGTGGGACACTGTTAGCATATCCTCTCTCGACTACCTTTTTTCCCCCCAAACAACACACGTTAAGTGATCTTCATCTTTCTACTGTGAAACCTGTGAGCTACAGGCAGCTTGTTAAAGCCCTTTTTCTTGCTGCCTGAGAGTAATCATGGAGGCTCACAGTTAATAGAAGAATCCTCCTCAATCAGACACCAGCTGTCTGAAATGATGCTGTGACACTGCAGCCTTTCAATCATCAGATGAAGGTGACATGTCTGACAGCATCAAATTTAAAGATGCAGAGTGCATTTTCCTTTCCCATGGACCAATCCTTGCAGAAGACAGGTTACAGGTTGTAAATTGCTACCTAGAAGCTCTGCTGAGAGCTGTGAGGTGGGGTTTTTTTTTTCCTTTTTTTTTTTTTGGTGTCAGTGCTATTCTTCGGCTTTCTCCATGACTTTTTATTTTCCATAGTATGAACAGAAACAGAACTGAGAAAGTGAAGCTCTCATTAAATGAGCAAACTGTTTAACTGTGATGGTTCATGTGGAACTGCACTCAGGCTCGGAATCTGGAGAAGCAGCTCCCCACACTGTGCTCGGACCGCCTCCAGCACCGCAGCTACCTCATCGCAGGGTGTTTTGGTCCTAGCACCCTGCTCCCTGCAGTGTGTACATTCCCTGGTAGAACCAGTATCTACAAATCCAAACTGAAGCTTGGTGTCGTACGGGTCTGATCCTGAATACGTCTGTTGCATTTCCCAGATTGTAACCCTTTAATTATGATAGCTATCTTCTTTCCATGGTCTTCACAAAAGATACAGCTTTTAAAAATACTCATCTTCAATGCTGTATTATCCTCCAAATGCCACATTTGATAGGCACTACTGTTTCCCTCAGCCTGCAGGCACAAAATACAAGCATATATCTGAATATTTGCCTTTTTTTATGTGTATCTCACTGCAAGCCCTTGTTCTGTCTGTTAGCTGCTGTCACTCCCTATTTACTTATAGGTTTTCTAGACAGCACTTTGTCAGTCTGCCCCTGTGTCCTGCTTATTTCTTCTTTCCCACAGGGTGCATTTTTCATTTATTTGCAGTAAAATGCAGTGGACAGCTTTAACTTAATTTTCAAACCAAATCCTGCTTTTTAAAAGTTTAAGTCTTTTTCCACTCTTCTTCATGTTTCTTGGAAGCAGCATCATGGACTCCCTACACAGATAACTTATCATTTCACAAGCAAACTCAGAAGTAAGATTTGGTACAGAAAAAAGCTATGCTGCTGCTTCTGTAGAAAAAGAGAAGCCTGAGATTATTTTCCTGTAAGGAAAAAGCAACAAAAGCCATTTCCTTTCTCTTGCCCTTTACCTTTCTACAGCTAAGTAATAAACCTAGAGCTCAAAGTGATGAATAACAAATACCTAGGGGAACGGTGTGGAACAGTGGTTCTGCGATGTTCTCACTCTCATCACTACTACAAGAGAGAGATCCTCTTGCAGAACCTTCCTCATCATTCCCAGTGGGTGGTTCTCCAAATTTCTCATTCTGTGCATGACTGGTGAGCTGAGGGGCCAATTCCTGCTGCTCTCTGGACCTTGGCCTGAGGACTACTACCCCACTGAATGCATCAGTACACCTGAAAGACCTCAAGCTAGCTTTTAAATCAGATCATACTGATGCAGGGTGTCCCTTTGCCCTTTCCACTCCTGTGTGGTTTCTGAAGACCACCAGGGCCGTGTCCTGTTTGAAAGTCAAGACGTAGTAACAGATGGGGTTTTTTTATTCCCTTCCACTGAAAACCAGGATCTGTGTAATACTAGATCTCAATGTTTAGACTAGCACAGATTCTTTTTCCTCTTTCTTAGCCTCCTGTTTGGTAAAACAGTTTCATTTTTAAATCAACCAGTCTGTTTTCTCTCTAGTGATACCATCACAAAATCAACCTTGTTGGGCAGAAACACAGTTTTAGGACTAGGAGGGAGAAGAGAAAAAAATTAGTCCGAAAAAAGGTTATACTTCTCTATACTCCCAATTAATATTAAAATCTTGTACTTACAGATAAAATGTGAAGGTCTATGGTCCTTCCAATCTCATCATTGTATGCTATCTTCCATTATACAGCAAATTCTCTCTAGTTAACACTAAAGCTGGCTGATATAAAAATTATCTTTCCTCTGCATAACGTACGACAATGCTACATGTTATTAGCTGAAGTCCCGAGTACATAACGCTCTGCTTTGCCACCACCTGTCACTTTGGATGTTGTTGTTCCTTTGACCTAAGCTTTGTACCCTTCATCCATTCCTGTCTGTTGATTTGAAACAAGGCTGCACCTAAATTTCCAGACACATTATTAACAAACAGCAGGCTGGCTCTTCACCTTCAGTCTGCGGGGCTGCTGTTCACTGCTCCCTGCTGACCCAAGAAACCCTCTGTCCTGGCTCAGCGGTTGCTCATTCTCCTCCTCCACCTTCTCTGTAAAGAACCTGTAAAACATGTGCCCCATCCTCTGCATTTGCAACCAGGCAACCCCTCAGCCCTCATGCTTTAGCTTTTCATGCAGCCTAGCCCTGTCACGCAGTAACTGGGGAAAATACAGCTTTCCAGCTTCATTTATAATTGGCACAGGGCCTGAAAAATGGTTGCCTGGTACAGCCATTGGCTTGGGACCATCTACAGGACAAAGGCCCTTTTGATACCATTAATGCTTTCCAGCCTGCCAACATTGTTCAGTTACTCGCTGCCTGGCTGGGATCCATCAGCTGGCGTTGTGCTTTGACTGTGGCGTTAGACCTGAGCGGACGACATGTGCCCCGCACAAAGGTGACACGCCATGTTTCAGAACTGGGCTCTGACTTGAACGATACCTCCAAGTAGAGCCCCCAAGAGCTGGGCAGGCTGCGTGGCCACCTGCGGGGCTGTGTTAGAGATGACACCTGGCCAGGCAGAGGGACTTCAGAAGAGAGAGGGATGCCTGCCATTTTCCTTTGCTGCTGGTTACAAGCCCAGTGGAGCCCCAGTTTCCCCTGAAGCCAGAACTTAGCTCTGGGAAGACAGAGGTGGAAGAACACCGTGCCGTGCCATCCTCCTGCCCCTTTTCTTCCCCTCTGTTTTTTAATTCTGGGGAAGTTACCAGATACCACAGCGACACTCATCCTCGCTTCCCACCCTTCTCCTGTTCACCAGAAAGCCTCCAAGTGCCCCGTGAACCTTTTGTCTGCTGGTTGCCCGTCGGGGCTTGTACAGCCCTGGGGTGGAAGGTCTCCTCCTTCTCCTGGGGGCTGCTACAGGGCTGTGCCCCCCAGCACGGCTGCCGAGACTGCCAACTTTCAATTCCTGCCCTTGTAACGTGACACGGATCAAGTGGCACAAAGGATCATACCTCTATCTAGCGTCAGCACTGACACCTGCTGCGCTGATCACATCAAGCTACTATATTTTGCCACTGAACTCCCTGTAAATTTCTACCAGAAGTTAGGAGACCAGCTCAGTGTCAATCCGTGCTATTTGAAATATCATAATAAAATGCTTGATATTTTCATTAACACTGCTAGTTTCTACTGGCACGTATAGAAATCATGTAGGCAACAAATTCAAGAAGATATAAGCAATAAAGAGGAGCTCTCTGAGGGTTGGTCAGGTGTTTGACAGCTGTTCCCAAACATGCTTTAACAAAGTTAATCTTCACAGCTTACTGTGGTGCAAGTGGAAGATCACATCCCTTCTCTTTGGCAGATGTTGCATTAGACTGTGGTCTTACACGCACTACAGGTAATGTTCCTGACCGGGCAGCCTTTGGGATTGAGTATGGAGAGCTAGTCAAGAAATTTCCATCAAAATATACCAATCTAAACCACACTTTTGTGGGAATTTTTTCACTTCTATCAACTGTCACCAATATAGAGACAGATTTTGCTTGCCAAGTTGGAACTTGAGATTTTGCCCTGCAGGTTCCTGGGGGGCTTCAGGGCACAGAGGTGTTGGCTATGGCTGGAGTAGTAGAAGCCCAGATGGTAACACAGTGCACACGGTCCCTCCACTATGAGCTGAGGGAAACTTCAGGAAAAAGGGGGAAAAGGATGCTATCTTGTTTCTGAAAAAAATCCCCCAAGCCCTGCACCACCCAAATGTTTTGACCTTCTAAAATTAAAAATTTTCAACATTTCTTTTCTAGAGGAAAACTGAAAGTTCTCCTCTGGATGAAATATTTTGCACATACTGTAGTTTCCTATGGGATAGAAATTCTTAGTTTTAGCCAGGTGCACTGTCTCATTTGCTTCATCTTTTAGTTTATAAGATTCTGTAATTCCTTCCTTTCTTTCTCAACTGCTATCTTTAAAATCTGTACCTTGCACAAACTCACCCTTGAAATCTATCAGCCAGATGAATGTGTCTCATACCAGGAGTCTGAATACTTGAGTAAAACTACTTTCTCGTTGTTTCTCAGGTAATCCAGAAACCAACAGGATGTTACCACTACTAAAATTATGCAAATAAAAAGTCGCCCAGCAATACATGTGGATGTTATGCCAGGTCCTTAGCTGGTAAGGTAAGACACCAAATCATCTTTCTTCTAAAAGTTCTATTTTCTAGTTTTGGAAAATAAAGTTCCTTTCTAGGAGAAAGTCAAATTACATTTATTTATTTATTATTATAATTTCTGCTATATTTTTATATAATTATTTATTTCTATAAATACATTACAACGTTATTTATTTATTACCCTAATTTTATTACCCAAATTATCTTCTACGGGTTCTTTAACATTTCTCGCCTGATTTCTAGGAATTTGGCAAGTGGATGAACGATCGGTCACTGCGTTCCTACCGGCGGGAAGAACAACCTTTGCATGCAAGTGCTCCCTCCTGGGGAGGAAACAAAACCCAACGAAACCCCCAAGAAAGCCCAAGAAAGCCCAACAAACGGATCGAGACGAAAGAAAAGAAGATTGTTTTGCGGGTGGAAGGGTGTCGTAGCTAGTTCGCGAGGCTGCCTGTGGGTCCATCGGCGTTCCGCTTGTCCGGAGCTGCCCTCTGCTGCCCGGCTGCCGCCTTGCAGGCCCTCGGCGGCGGCCGCAGGCGCGCCCGGCCCGGCGCACCCCGCTCCTCGCCAGCCCGGAGAGGCCACGGGCCTGGGCAGCAGAGGGGATGCAGCGGCGCGGCGCGGGGCTTGGCGGGCGCTTCCCAAGGCAACCGCAGCGCCCTGCTGGGAGCCCCGCTGGGAGCCCTGCTGGGAGCCCCGCTGGGAGCCCCGCTGGGAGCCCCGCTGGGAGCCCTGCTGGGAGCCCCGCTGGGGGCTCCGCTGGGAGCCCCGCTGGGAGCCCCGCTGGGAGCTCTGCTGGGAGCCCTGCTGGGAGCCCCGCTGGGAGCTCCGCTGGGAGCCCCGCTGGGAGCTCTGCTGGGAGCTCCGCTGGGAGCCCCGCTGGGAGCTCCGCTGGGAGCTCTGCTGGGAGCCCTGCTGGGAGCCCCGCTGGGAGCCCCGCTAGGAGCTCCGCTGGGAGCCCCGCTGGGAGCTCCGCTGGGAGCCCCGCTGGGAGCCCCGCTGGGAGCCCCGCTGGGAGCTCCGCTGGGAGCCCTGCTGGGAGCTCCGCTGGGAGCTCCGCTGGGAGCCCCGCTGGGAGCCTTGCTGGGAGCCCCGCTGGGGGCTCCGCTGGGGGCCCTGCTGGGAGCCCCGCTGGGAGTCTTGCTGGGAGCCCCGCTGGGGGCTCCGCTGGGAGCCCCGCTGGGAGCCTTGCTGGGAGCCCCGCTGGGAGCCCCGCTGGGAGCTCCGCTGGGAGCTCCGCTGGGAGCCTTGCTGGGAGCCCCGCTGGGGGCTCCGCTGGGAGCCTTGCTGGGAGCCCCGCTGGGAGCTCCGCTGGGAGCCCTGCTGGGAGCTCCGCTGGGAGCCTTGCTGGGAGCCCCGCTGGGAGCCTTGCTGGGAGCCCCGCTGGGGGCTCCGCTGGGGGCCCCGCTGGGAGCCCCGCTGGGAGCTCCGCTGGGAGCCCCGCTGGGGGCTCCGCTGGGAGCCCTGCTGGGAGCTCCGCTGGGAGCCTTGCTGGGAGCCCCGCTGGGAGCCCCGCTGGGAGCCCTGCTGGGAGCCCCGCTGGGAGCTCCGCTGGGAGCCCTGCTGGGAGCTCCGCTGGGAGCCTTGCTGGGAGCCCCGCTGGGAGCCTTGCTGGGAGCCCCGCTGGGGGCTCCGCTGGGAGCCCCGCTGGGAGCCCCGCTGGGAGCCCTGCTGGGAGCCCCGCTGGGAGCTCCGCTGGGAGCCCTGCTGGGAGCTCCGCTGGGAGCCTTGCTGGGAGCCCCGCTGGGAGCCTTGCTGGGAGCCCCGCTGGGGGCTCCGCTGGGGGCCCTGCTGGGAGCCCCGCTGGGAGCCCCGCTGGGAGCTCTGCTGGGAGCCTTGCTGGGAGCCCCGCTGGGAGCCCCGCTGGGAGCCCCGCTGGAAGCCCCGCTGGGATCCCTGCTGGGAGCCCCGCTGGGAGCCCCGCTGGGAGCCCCGCTGGGAGCCCTGCTCCTCGCGGTGCCCTCCACGCTTCCCGCAGGGAGCAGGTACTCGCCGAGCCACCCCGGCCCGCAGAAACAACTCGTGCTCGCCCTGGGGCCCGCGTCAAGCGTGGACGCGCTCGAGGCTTCCTAGTTCTGGCCCTGCGATCCGAGGAGCTGGTCGGCTGAACTCTTTTCATGCTAGCTTAACCCCATTCATTTCAATGAAGTCACTTTTTGTCATTAGCATAGAATGAGACCTTTACATCGAATCTGATCCCAAACGTCGCAATGCGCTGGAGTACCCTGAAACACGGATTCCTCCCCGTCCTTCTCCCTTTGCGTCCCTTCCCCTTCCTCACAAGCACTTACTCTGTCAAAGGATATGTCAAGTCTCCCTTGTCTCCGCTTTCCTTGCTAAATTTTTTTCTTCTCTCACCTTCTCATCCAGTTTTCTTCCCTCCTTTCTCTCATCTCTGGCAGCCTCAGGACTCCCTCCCTTCTTGAGGAAGGTTTGGAGCTCTTCAGGTTTGCAGATTTTAAAGCCAGAGAGCACTGTGATGATCTAGTCTGGACCATACAACTTCCTTCAGTTCATGGCTTGAATTACTGGATGTCTTTCATAAACAAACCAATTATATTATCTAGTCTCAGCATCCTATCACTGTGCTCCATCTTTGGTAGCTATGTGAAGAAGCCTTCTTTCAGCAACTTCCTTTTTCCCATGTTGGCGCTTACCTAAACTGTGATCATCCTTCAGCTTCTCCGTTTCATTCACTTGCACCTCTCCCCCTGCATTTCTCAGTAGCCTCAGAGAAAGATTTCTTGACCTCAGCACTTCAAATATCCCTCAGAACTCCTCTCTCATGAGCTTTTAAGCTTTTACAAAGTGCCATGTGTGACTGCCAGGTCAATTTTTCTCCTCAGTATCGGGAAGTTTTTCTAATCTGGGACCTTGCCCTGTGAAAGGCACATTCACTAAAATTGCTAGTAAATGGTTAGGTTGTACTTTTCATCCAGGTTCTCTTTGCTCACGTTGGCCAGACCCACAGCCTGTGGGTCATGATCCCTTTCCTAAGGCACTCACAGCCACAATGAGTACAAATCAGAGCTCTTTTCCTCTGTACTCCTGAAAGCTAATATTTTTCTACCTAACCAACCTAGATAAAAGCTTTTTTTGAGTCTTTATCATCCCTTGTCTTTGTGAAACTCTTTCTTTCTAGCTTTTACCCATTTATCTCACTTATACCTCATATTAATTTAAAATAAAACCGCTTATTGAGCTTATTGAGATGAAAGCACAGAAGCAGACAACCATTAGAGCTTTACAAGCCCAGGTACTACATTTAAAATATTTTCAGGTAACTGAACCAAAATCAACATGTTTTCATGACACAGTGGGGGGGAACGGGGCACCCAAAAACTCTTTGGGCATTGCAATTTTTTTTTTGAAATTAAGAAGAATATACAGCCCAGGTGGTGGTTGGAATTTCTGAGGTTATGTTAAAGAGCACTTTGTGAAAGCCGCTAAGGTCAGTAATCATTCACAAATTATTTCTACACCCTGCTTTGCCTTAGGAAAAGGGGAAGCCCTCAGAGAAATGTTTAGAAACTGGAAAAGAGAAGCAACAATTTTACACTGCATTTCTCTTTCCACCGATAAAATACCTGTTCATGTGACCACGTCCGTTCTGAGCCATCCTTCACACAGATGTCTAGCCTCAGCTCAGTCCCCGTGGCTCCATGTTTACTGTCCACACAGAGATTGGCTGCCACGTTTCGAATCTGCAAAACCAAGCAGCAACATTGCACATTAAACCAGGCTGTGGAATAGAGCTTCCAACATTAGGGGGTTAGGAATTTAGCCCTCAGTTAGAAACTGAAGGGATTGAGACTGACCATTAGTTACATAAAACTGGTGGAACTTACTTTTTACAGGGTAGAGAGCCACATCCTGGAATGAACTGTTCTTTTTGTGAACAGCTTTAGAAGCAGCAAAGTTTGAAATACTCTGCTTAACAGATGAAAGGTAGGTCTGTATGAAATATTTTCATGCAAAGACACTAAGAGGAAAAAAAGTCTGAGAAGTTCAAAGCTTGGTCTGACTGCTTCTTCCCTCCTACCAGAGCAAGAGAGATCAACTGTATTAAGAGGAAATAATTTCCGTATGAGTCTTTCACAGGCTTTGGAGCAGTATTTCTTGAAAACTCAGGCACACCCTGTTCCAATGCTTATTCTTACTTTGACACAATAACACTGTTGTAGAGAAGGTCACACACTAGGGCTCGAAGTACATAAAATTAAGAAGTACTTAACAGATTTGTACTGAAACTGTGCTTACCCACGGAGGTTCCTTGTGCTGTCTGCAAACACTCCACAGTGTAGCTTACTCTTAAAAGGAAAAATCTAATTTTTGAAACTGAAGCAACTGAGTAATAATTAATCTGTGCTATCAGACACACCAGTTATGTACCACTGCTGCCATGTATATTTTTCTGGAAGACCGGACTGAAAAGGAGCAGGTTGCCCACATCCACCAAAAAAAGGAAAATCCCAAATTTCTTTTGCAAATGCATGCACATTTCTCCTTGAGTAGCTTAGCTGGGCTATTTAAAAATCCTTTAGACACCTCCAGAATGAGGAGAATTTCTTAAAAAACTTTCCCTGTCAATGAAATACACAGAAACTGAGTAAGCGAAGTCTGTGTACATGCATGGAGATGTGCACAAATTCTGTATGCACAATACATAGAAAGCAGGTGCACATTTTGACATTCTGGCTACTGCTTTGATCCTTATTTTAAAAAAAGAAAAAATAGATGCTGAATGGAGATACGGTCAAGTTGACATTTGTGTTTTTCCATGGAAAGTATTTTAGAAGACACCGTTGTTGCTGTATTACATTAGACAAATGTACACACTGCCACTCTTAAATACTGTGTACCTCACACAAAAACAAAGGATGGAAAACTTCTCAGCATAGCACAAAACATTGCAAGGGGGGGGGCAATCCTCATGCTTGTAAGGCACATGGGAGAGCTACTCTGCTCTTTTTCTCATTCTGGAGAACTGGAGTTGAGTCTATTCACCATGTTCTAAGAAAGATTTAGACAGATGAGAAAGCAACAGGAACTAGAGAAAAAGTAAAACCATCACCTTCAGGAATGGTTTTAGGAGCTGCATTTGTTTAGCCAAGAAAAGAGCAGATTGGGCGAATGATGAGAGCATCAGTTTGAGTGATTGGCTCCAAGAACCTTTGAGCCTTCACAGTAGCTCAGAGAAGTATTCTTCTAAAACTCAGACAAGGCCAGTTCTATGGTATTTTTCCTTATTTCGATACAATAAAAATGGCTATAGATGACGTAAAACACTAGCATTTTATACACACAACCAGATGCAGAAACCCAGCATTGAGCCCCACAGTACAAAGGGTCACATTAATGGCAAAAGGGGATGAAACGCAGTTAGTTAGTTCTCAACAACCTGCCTTCATTTTCATATCACCCAGCAAAAGAGACAGGAAAGAATAATGAGGGGAACAGATTTTAATTTTATATTTTCAAAGATTCATGTGAAATACCTACTCCAAGCATAATTTTTTTCAGTGTGTTCAATCATTTCTCAGTGCACTTAAATTTACATTGTGTAAGTAAAGATTACTGGCCTAATACAAAATTAAATGATACATCAGTTCTGTTCTTAGAGCATGTGAGCTAATTGAAATGGAGCTGCTAACAATTGCCATTAATAACTGGAGTATATTTATGGATTCAGAATGGTAAAATGACAGTGAATACAGTCCACATCCAATGAATGCTTATTGGATTGAAGGGCTTTCATAATTTTGTCTCGATGGCATCACTCCATCCTGTCCTGAGTAATTTGGACTATGCGGTAAATTTCATTGAATCATAGAATGGCTTGAGTTGGAAGGGACCTTTAAAGGTCATCTAGCCCAGCCCCCCTCCGATGAGTAGGGACATCTTCAACTAGATCAGGTTGCTCACAGCCCCATCCAGCCTGACCTTGAATGTTTCTGGGCATGGGGCACCTACCACTTCTCCGGGCAACCTGTTCCAGTGTTCCACCACCCTCATGGTAAAAAATTTCTTCCTTATATCTAGTCTGAATCTATCCTCTTTTACTTTAAAAACATTACCCCTTGCCCTATTGCAACAAGCCCTGCTAAAAAGTTTGTCCCCATCTTTCCTATAGGCCCCCTTGAAGTACTGAAAGGCCACAATAAGGTCTCCCCACAGCCTTCTCTTCTCCAGGCTGAATGACCCCAACTCCCTCAACCCGTCCTTGCAGAAGAGGCGTTCCATCCCTCGCATCATTTTTGTGGCCCTCTTCTGGACCCTCTCCAACAGGTCCATGTCCTTCTTGTGCTGAGGGCTCCAGAGCTGGACGCAGCACTCCAGGTGGGGTCTCACCAGAGCAGAGTAGAGGGGCAGAATCACCTCCCTCGACCTGCTGGCCACGCTTCTTGTGATGCAGCCCAGGATACGGTTGGCCTTCTGGGCTGCGAGTGCACATTGCCAGCTCATGTCCAGCTTTTCATCCACCAGCACCCCCAAGTCCTTCTCCGCAGGGCTGCTCTCAATCCCTTCATCCCCCAGCCTGTATTGATACCAAGGGTTGCACCAACCCACGTGCAGGACCCTGCACTTGGCCTGGTGAACCTCATGAGGTTCACATGGACCCACTTCTCCAGCTTGTCCAGGTCCCTTTGGATGACACCTTGTCCTTCTGGCGTGTCAACTGCACCACTCATCTTGGTGTTGTCTGCAAACTTGCTGAGGGTGCACTCAATCCCACTATGTCATTGATGAAGATGTTAAACAGCACTGGTCCCAGTACGGACCCCTGAGGGACACCACTTGTCACCGGTCTCCATCTGGACATTGAGCCATTAACCACCACCCTCTGGATGCGACCATCCAACCAATTCCTCATCCACCAAACAGTCCACCCATCAAATCCGTATCTCTCCAATTTAGAGAGAAATTGTGGTGGACCGTGTCAAAGGCCTTACAAAAATCCAGACAGATGACATCCGTAGCTCTTCCCTTGTCCACTGATGCAGTCACTCCATCACAGAAGGCCACTAGGTTGGTCAGGCAAGACTTACCCGTGGTAAAGCCATGCTGGCTGTCTCGGATCACCTCCCTGTCCTCCATGTATGTGCCTTCACAGAGCTTCTAGGAGGATCTGTTCCATGATCTTCCCAGGCACAGAGGTGAGGCTGAGAGGTTGGTAGTTCCCATAGTCCTCCTTTCTACCCTGTTTAAAAATGGGTGCAATATTTCCCTTTTTCCAGTCACCAGGGACTTCACCTGACTGCCATGACTTTTCAAATATCACGGAGAGTGACTTGGCATCAGCGAATTCCCTCAGGACTCTGAGATGCATCTTGTCAGGTCCCATAGACTTATGAATATTCAAGTTCCTCAGGTGGTCATGAACCTTAACTCCTACAGTGGGAGGGACTTTGCTTCCCCAGTCCCTGTCTTGCGGTGCATCCACTCGAGAGGTGTGGGAAGAGAGGTTGCCAGTGAAGACTGAGGCAAAGTTGTTGAGTACCTCAGCCTTCTCCTCATCTGGTGTCACCAGTTTGCCAGTCTTCCTCATCGGGGTGGAGGTACACTTTCTTTGACCTTCCTTTTCTCGCTGACATAACTGTAGAAGCCCTTCTTATTCCTTGCATCCCTTGCCAAATTCCAGCTGTGCCTTGGCCTTCCTGACCACATCCCTACACAACTGGGCAGCGTCCCAATACTCTTCCCAGGACACCTGTCCCTGCTTCTACTGCCTGTGCATTTCCTTCTTGCCCTTTAGTTTGACCAGCAGGTCTTGACTCATCCATGCCAGTCTCTTGCCTTCCTTTCCTGATTTCTTACACCTGGGTATCAAGAGTTCTTGCACTCTGTGGAAAGCGTTCTTAAACATCTGCCAGCTCTCTTCTGCTCCCTTGTTCCTGAGGGCAGTTTCCCAGGGGGGTCCTATTGACTAACTCCTCGAAGAGCTGGAATTTTGCCTTCCTAAAACTCAGGGTCCTGATTTTACTCTTTGCTTGACCCATATCCCTCAGGACTGCGAACTCCACCAGTGCATGATCACTGCAGCCCAGGCTGGCTCCAATCTTGACGTCATCGATTAGCTCACTTGCGTTGGTGACCAACAGGTCCAGTAACACATCCCCTCTGGTAGCGCTACTACCTCACTTAAGAATTATCCTCAATGCATTCCAGGAGTTTCCTGGATTGCCTACAGCTCACCGAGCTACTTTTCCAGCAGATGTTGGTGTGAAGTCCCCCAGCAGGATGAGAGCCTGGGAGTGTGATGCCTCCTGTAGCTGGAGTAAGAAGGCTTCATCAATAGGCTCCCCTTGATTGGGCGGCCTCTAGTAGACACCAACCACAAGGTTCCCTTTGTTGCCTCGGTCTCTGATTCTTACCCTTTCAACCTTCTCGTGGCTATCCTGCAGAGACAGCTCTTCACACTCCATCCATTTCTTGATGCAGAGGGCAATGCCTCTGCCCCTCCTTCCTCGCCTGTCCCTTCTGAACAGCCTGTAGCCATCGACAGCAACACTCCAGTCCCACCAAGTTTCAGTAATGGCAACTAGGTCATAAATTTGTTCTGTGCATTTCTGGGAAAGGTTTGAGTTGAAGCTACATTTAGTTCCTCCACTGCTGGAATCTGTCTCCCCTGTTCTTTATTTCCTCTTCTCCTGAAAGGTTTCCTTGAGGTCATTTTTCTTCTGGTTTGTTGCAGCTTACATGTTAGCTCATCCTTTTTTTGTTTTATCCTTCCTTTCAACTGCAGAAGGGTCATGGTTTGGTTTTCATTTTCTTTTTGTAATACAGGCATTTCAGTCAAGTCTGTGCTTTTGTTTTCTGGTGTTTCTGTGTGGCCTTGGCAGTTGCTAGAAATTGAACTGAGCCATCATGCTGCTGCCAGAACCATGGGGAATGTTCTGCCGAGTACCAGCACCACACGGCCCTAAGATGCTTTCATGGAAGAAGGAAGGAAAGCAGAAGCACAGCAAGGAGAGGCCTTTTTCTCATTTATACATCAATATGCATTTAAACTGCCTTGTCTCCAGTCACTCACACAATGGATTTTGAATTTTTAGGGTTATGAGTTACAACTAGCAAAGAAATAGCTAGTACTCCTAATACACTCACATTTCCAACATTTGTATTTGTGCAGTTGTAGAGACTGGGAATGAACAGGAGACAGATTTTATCACCCATGCAGGCAGGGCATTGAGTTGCTACATACAACGCTTATTTGTTCGACCAGAAATGCTGTCATTTGTACACACAGATAAGCGTATGTGAAAAGCATGCTTTTGAGAAGTCTGTATGGACTAACAAGGATGGTTAGCAGTGATCTTAAAGGCTGGTTTAGAATTAAAGAAATTCCGAAAAAAGCATGGGACACTGTATGTAAGTCATTATGCACATTTAATTCTTGAAATACCATCCTAACACATGTTGGGACATAGACACTAAGACTATGGGCCCTGTGTTCCTTATAGAGAGCAGATGAGGCATAAAAGCACAGAGAATATAAACTCTAAGGGGTCTGTTTTCTCCCTCTTCTATGCTGGAGGTGTCCGAGCAAGGATGTATAGGCTTCTCAGTGCTGCACTGACACCTGGGGACAAAGACATGTCACCTGAGTGGGATTTCTGTTGTTGTAGCAGCTGACTTCCGTCCTTTAAATGAGGTAATAAGCCATAAGGAGAAATCACTGGGTAAGACTAGATACAGTAATCCTTGGGTTTTACAAAAAGCAGTTAACGTTAAAACTACAGCTTGCTTTCTCCCAGTTAGCCAGCCCGTGTTAAAAAGACTTTTCTGCAGAGTAGGCCAGGCCTTGAGGAAGAAATAGCTTATCTTGCTGGCACTGCAATGGGGAAAGAGGAATGTGATGTTAATTAGGAGCTGGAACATGGGAGGACAGAAGGCCTGAAAGCCTAGACCTTAGGTTTGAAGACGACACTGTTACCTCTTGCCATTTGAAGCCGCTGATTTAATAGACAGGTATTCAAGGGGGAAAAAAAAAGAGAGATATTTTTGAACACCTATCAAGACGGGGGGGGGGGGGGAAAAGAATCAGGGGTTCCCAAATAGTGTTTACATATTGCAGAATATATGGTCCCCCAGATAACTTGACCTCTGGCTAAATTAATGTTGGATTTTTGCAGAAAGCCAGCAGTTACATGATTTAATAAGCTCCCCATGGGAGAGGCAGATTAAGATGGTCTAGCACTACACTCTCAAAAGCATCGTATTTGCCATTAGTACACACGCATGGAATGGAAACTGGAAAGCAATGGATGTATTGATTACCATGATAATCTTCTTGTCAGAAGATTACAGTCTTCTGAGGAAAATGAAGGGTCGCAGGCCATTGATACAACCTGCTAGGATTAATTTTGAGATTTTTGAACATTGTGCTGGGAGCTGTGTAATGACACACTTGCATGCTCGATGTTAAATGAAGAAAAAACCAAGACAACCTCCCCCCACCCCCCTGCACTTTAAAGCAAAGTGAGTTTCCCCCTTCCTTTTAAGGGAATGTATTTTAGGCTGAAAAAGAAATTACAGAGGGAAACTAAAGCTTCCCAGGGTCTGGTGGTTATATTGACTGATTATCTTTGAAAATTCTAAAACTCTACAACTTCGTTCACAGGCAAATGAGTTCCTGCAAGATTTGCTGTTGAGGTAGTGGGTGATGTACTGGCTGCAGCAGCCTTGTCCTGCCTGCACCGGAGCCAGGCTGCCACCCAGGGTCACTTCAGCCTTCCTGGGGGCAGAGGGGATCAAGTCAGAGAGGGAGAGGCACTCCCAGGGGTCCTGGGAGCTACCCTGCATGCTCATCACGACATGAAACTGTCTGCACCAAACGCAAAAAGTGGGAAAGCATAGCAATCTAAAGACAACTTTATGTTCAATATGGTCACCTCTTAGAATGATGAATGTGAAGATGGTGCTGGGACTATCCTTAGGGTGACCCAATAGAGCAACAAGAGAGGCACCTTGGTACTATCAGTTTATATAATACTTTCCGTACATCTGATTTAATGCCTCAAATAATAAAGTGGCTGCAGCTCTTAGAAGACATTAGCAATGTTCATTTATGTTGCTTTTTTCGTTTGAGCAGCACTTAAAGCCAGTTTTAGTGCACTGCTTACATTCTCAGATAACCCTAGGGCTATCAGCGTCTACAGATCAAATACGGAAAAATGAGCCACCTTTCCTGTCAACTGATACATAGTAATTTTAAAAGTATTTATCCTTTGTGTGAGCCGTAAAAAAGAAAAGTCAAAGTTAAAAGAAGTCAAGCACTGCCAAAGACCTCACTGAAGAAACAGGGGACTCGGTTATTCAGTGCGACACCGAGCCCAATGAAAGAATTTGAACAGCCCAGCTGTGCAACACTTGGTCTGTGCAGGGTAGGGAATAGCTGGTTATATCGCTTTTGTACAACAGATGTGTGACACTTGGTGGGCTGAGACTGACTCATTAAGGGTATGAGGATGACAATTTAAAAAAAGAAAGTAATCAAAAGAGAAGTTAGTGAGTTCTTAGGCTTTAATCCTTTTTCAAATGTGCTACTTGACTTAACTTCATGGGTGACATTTTCATGTCAGTGCTGTAAAACAATTCTGTAAAATCCATGAGTTTGGGACTGAGAAAGGAGTATTTTCAGGTCCTACAGCTTACCACTGCTGCAGTGACTGAGAGACTTGCTGTGTATTAAATCATTAAATAACAAGTTCGTATAACAGCAAATGAAACCAAGCTTAAATATTTTCCTTTCAACTTTTTTTTTATATCACCTTGACTATAGGGCTCATGAAGTCTAAAACAAATGACAATGGCTGACATTATATGATTGCTTTACTGTAAAATGTGTTTTCAAATATATTGTTGGAAGCTGTGATATCCGCACAATATATTCATGCTGGATCACAGCTTGTAGATTCATGAGTACTTCCCAAGTAAACATTTGGTGTCCACACCTCACGTAATGCAGCTATTGTTTTAACTTCCTTCAACAGGATTTCACATACACATTACAAATAAATTATTCTGTCTTAGAAAGAGAATGGGATGAGTATTACTGTTTTTCAACTGGTAGCATACTTTCCAATATATTCGGAAGGATAAGAACAAAGCCTAATTGAAAACTTTCCTTTTTTCGATGGTGGGAGAGGAGCGAGTACAGTTATCTCACCCAGACATGGAACTGACAGTCTCACTAACCTTAATCTGTCTGGATTTGCTGTTACATTGCTTTACCGCACATATTTCAGATGTTACAAGGCAGAACAGAATATGAAGGGAACGTATACCCTACCGGCTACAAAGGACAAAAGGCACAAACAAGCAGAAGAGATAAGGCCATGACAAGTGTAGTGAAGAATACTGGTTTTTGTTTTGCAAATTTCCTTCTTTTCCATCATGAACAGATTTTGTGAAGAAATGTAAGAGTCAGATTTTAAATAAATGTGTTGCAGAAAAAGAGGAGTTGTGCAGAGGCTGTTTATGAAATGTCTGCTTTCACGCCACGTGCTTTTACTAGCTAGATATCAAAATACTGGAGTCAAAAATTGCCTGAGTACCTCATTGTTTATTCTTTCTCAGACTGGCACAGGCAAGCAGATGAAAAGTCTTTCCAAGTGGAAGCAGAGAGGATACTAAATGACAGTCAGTCTTGGCACAGACTTTGTGTATAATCAGCAAGGTTTCTAGAGCTGCTTGATTCTTACAAAGCAATAACACACAGTCTGTTTTCCTCTTTCAGCTTCTAATTATGACAGCCATTGACCTTCAAGTTTGTTCAAGTTCCTTGCAAGTGCCAACAAATTAATTAAAACTTCACAGGAATGTGACAGTCTCAGGAAAAAATAGAGTAGTACGGCTGAAACTTCACTTGCTATTTTAGAGAAACTACATTTTAGAGAAAACAGAAAGCCTTTTGTCTTCGCTTCTTTCCTAAGAACTCAATAAGTGCTTTTAAGGTACAGATTTGATACCAATACTGTGATCTTTGATTTACTTTTTAAAAGTCTTGCTTTTATGCAAAGAGTATATTACTATTGCTGTGAAAAGAATTAATACCTGAATCACAATCTCTTCCACTTAGACCGTCTGATTGAGTTAAGGATTGTTCAGCTTGCTAGAGAAATTATACATCCCATGACCACAGTCCTCCAAGGACGCACATGTATACATGAGGAAGATGGTGAAGGAAGATCATAACAGCAGTCACAGCACCCCAGTCCAGCCTGACGTCTACTGATAAACTCATTACCTCTTGGTATACATTAATCCCATTAAGTGTGGGCAGCAGTATCAAAGATATAAGAAACATTAACAACAAAGGAATTCATTATTACCAAGAAGTAGCAAACAGTAAGACACATATAAATTGAAGTTCCTTTGAACATCTGTAACTGTAACTTAGAAAGAAGAATTAAGGACTGCTACTACCACAGAAAGTTATTTTTAGAGTTTCGCAATGAGGTAGTTTGTTCTTTTAAAAAGAAATTCTGGAAAAGAGTACAGGGACCTATGTTTAGAAATCCCCTGCATGGTCCAGCCTTGACCACTGGGGTTATGCAGAGATGTGAGGAGTCTTACTGAATGTTTTGGTGAAAGTTTCAGCTTCATCCTTTGGTTTCAAATATAAATGTCTGAGAGCCCCAAGAACATCACCAGCAAAATCAGAGAAGGCCAGAACTCACAGTACAGGTATTCCTATGTTTTTTAGAAACGTAGCACAATACACTGAAAGAGCAAAGCCTTCTTCATAAATCTGAAAAGCCCCCTGTGTGCCACCTTTCCATGGATTGAATCCACTTTAGTTCCCAGAGATAGAAGGCCACTGCAATTTTTCAGTGCAGCTACGGAAGTAATTTCCTGTCCCCGCACTCTTCGTGTTTTCATTTCTTCTACGCAAAACAAACTGTCAAAGCAAGGTGTGCTATGGCTCTGCTCTTCAGAGAGGTCTGAATGCAGAACATCTTTGATCACAGGTGGAGAGTTCCAGCAGGCTGTTTGCTCACCCCCTGCTCTGGAGTGATGCTCGAATACTGGCTTCTCTTTGGTGTTCTCTCCCTCCCCTCATCCCCCAAATGAGAAATTGCATTTGGCTAGTACTGGTACTCTGTCATGACAGCACCTACAGAATGCAGACCACAGGGTGAGCAAAAACAGTCTTTTTAAAAGAAAAGTATCCAGGCTTCACTTGTCACCCTTGGACGTGTGAGCAAAACAGAGCAAACCTAACTCTACCTACATACAATTGTCCTTGTAGGAACAGGAGGAGGTATATAAGTGGATATGCAAAAAAAAAAAAAAAAGTGTTGCCTTCAGACCTCCTTTTTACTAAGGTGATTCTCAGCATCGAAAATCATCTTGTGACATGCAGTAATGAGCTCTACATACTCTTTTCCACATTCTTGTCCTCATTGTGCATGCATCTTATAGCCTGTACACACAAAATTGTAATGAATTATAAAAGGGACAGCAATAGTTCTAAGACATGATGGTTTCTCATTTTAATGGCTAGTCCAGGGATTGTTCCAATCACTATGAACTCCCTTAATAACACTACTTATCATAGGAGCTAAATCTAATTTAATAATTTGAATTTCCTGTAATGTAAAATTTTAGACTCATTTAAATTTGATCTAATTTGTGTATTCCTCACCTCCCCCCAGGCAGCAGGTGGAGGCTCCACAGGAGGGTAATATTTGGGGACATCCCAAGCCACTGCAGCCATGAACCACTTGAAATCTTTACATTTAAGGTGCTTGCGAAGTTCCTTCTGGGCAGAGATATCACCAGTTGAGAGATGTCTGTACTCAGGCCGTCGCTGGTAAATGTACTCTGCAAACTCATCCATCCATGTCTCTGCCACGCGCTTCAGGTTCTGTGCAGCAGAAAAAAGCAATCATTAATTTCTTCATGCTTTGAGTGAATGATATTTCTAATGGGGAGAATTAAACAAAAAAAATATTCAGCGGTCCTCACAACTTCTAAGCTTAGCTGGTCTAATTTCTCAGTCTTAAAACATGGAAAAATACCGGTAAACCTATGCTATCTACACAGTGTTGAGTTAACACTATAGAGTATTAAGGACCCTGCTTTCCTGCTGACTCTGTAAGATACGGTCTTCTGTCTGCTGAATATCTTATTTTCCTTCATATTCTTTATGCATCTTCACATGGGTTTTTATCTTCACATGGGTTTTTGATTAATGATGGATGTTGAACAGACATTTTCTTTCAGTTGCTTACATTGGTACCTATGTTTTTTTCCTGTTAGTTCAGAACCTACTAATGTGCATGAATGTTCACATTATTCCTTCTGATGTATTTCACTTTGCATTTGAAAGGCATCTGAATTTTCAGCTGTCATCATACTGCTGAGTCACCTAGCAATTCCTACCTAAATTTTAGGGTTGGGTCTTATATGCACACGTATGGGGGCTAACAGTCATGAGCTTGCTCTGCCCCGTCTCACAGCTGGTTTCGCACCACCTTTGGACTGGAAGCTTCACCGTGTTGGTGTGCTAGTAAGTCTGTGCAAAACCATAGCACATAACCCTGAAGCGGAGCTGCCCTGAAGCAAAGCAGCTCATGGGATAGGTATGTCAACTTGTGGCTTTCTGCGTCATCCTATAGACATATCCAACACTATTTCTGTTCCATGAAACCCAGTTCTGGTTTATGTCCCACAAAGTTTATTTTTGTTGGCATTTTACAGGAAACAGAATGACCTATTTTATTGCACAAGAATTTATTCAAATTATAATTAATTAAATTAGCTGACTCAAATTATAAAAGAAACAAAAAAAGACTTGTAAGGAAAAATCTGGAATAGATGAGACTGAAGAGATATTATTTTATTGCTATTTAGCATCATGGAATCTAAATAGGCTAGGGACAGATTTTTCTGTATTTTTGTTTGCTTTTAAAATTCCTCCTGCAACTTAATCCACACAAATTTATATGCAGATGTTGTAGTGGAGTACAGGCTTAGTCTAGTCTGCATTTCCACAGCTGCCCAATAACCTCTTATCCCACCAACAAAGCAACATCTCACTGGATGACACTGAGATACTAGGGTGTTCTTATTGCTTCGTTTGTAAAAACAAGATCATCAAGTTTTGTAATATTCTTTTTATAGAACACTAACTGCAAAATGCTGAGATTTGCTCTGTAATAAGCTGGAGGACAATATACATCTGATTATCAGCAACATAAGGTAATGTTTTTTCTCAGAACATTCTCTGCATCTAAGTAAGCCTGATTCGTACTCTGATTTGCTTTCAAGATTCATTTGAAAATTCTTTTCCTGAATTTTATTAATCCACACAAACTAAATGTCTCTGAACTAATAAGGCTTATCTGAATACAAAGACAGCAAGATACAGAAAAAACAAAGTACTTTTAGCTGACACTGCAAGATAAGTGTCTGTGTGCTTTCTCTCTGTGAAGCAAATATGTTAAAACCTGCAGGGATAAAGCAAGAAAAATTAAAGCAGTGTAAGAAATCATAACACTTACAACCCTATTAAAAAATGGCCCATGCTCCACATAAGGTTGATTTTTGTTGTAATTTCATGAAGACCTAAAATGCTTTACAAGAAATTAGAATTCAAGAATACAGGAACTGGGTAGGACAAAGAAAACCAGAATAAATTCAAGAACAACATCTAAATGACAATCCCACCTTTCTGGCAGAAACCCTGTAACACAGAAATCTCCTGCAAAGTAAAAGTACTATATGATGAGACTTTGTAGGTGAGGCCAAAATATGATTAAGCACATTAAATTAAGAAGCCAAAATCATGAAAATAGGTGTGATCTTTCTAGCATATTTTCCACTCGTAAATGTTGTACACCTCATTTACTGTAATGCAAATGCAGTTTAAGACTATTCTAGAAAATATCATACTACTTCTTGTAATCACTTTACGACAGTGCTATTTTCATATTTAAAAAACATACTGTAAAAAGAACCATACAGCAAAAGTACAGTAAAAACATTCTCTTAGGAAAGAAAAATTCAAAGCAACTCTAGCAAAGACTTACCCCATCAATATTAAGAGTAGTCTCTGCTGGATTCTCCTCTTTAAGTTATTTGGCTAAGTTAAAAGAATGGCATTCTACTTTAGATAATTATAACTGAATAAAACAGGAGTCCAACAGAAATCTTAGTATTATACCTGGACACTAGCTCTAAATACTTGTTCGTCATTCAAAAACTTTGTTTTCCAATGACTCCTTTATCACTGTTTTCTCTGTGTGTGTGTAAACCCACCAAAACATTGCAATAAAAAAAGAGACAGTTCTTCCTACTATTCCCCAAGTATTAGGTAAGACACGTTAGAGAAATCTATTTAAAACTTTGTTCCCAGTTCTTCCAAGACCATTCTCTCCACCGTGTGCTAAAAATCTTCCCAAATCTTGCCAGATCCTGTAATGAGCCTATACATTATCCTTAGTGTGTTTATACATTGCTATCATAAGCTGAACCCATATAAGGCAGCCCTTTGAATTTCAATAGGTTCCCTTTTAAAAATATAAACTCTTGATTTGCTAGCTCTAAATCTCTGGACTGTTTATGAACATGACTACAAGGAACTCTGTGTTCTGGAGTAGTGGGAAGCTCTTTCTGAAGTTGCCAGTTACCAGGAAGCAAGCACTCAGCATCCAAACTCTTTAAAGAGATTTGTTGACTTCAGTTAGCACGGGTTTCTTATCCTTGTTATCACTATGCAAGCTCGGTAATCACCAAACTTCCTTTTAACAAAAATGTGTACAGACTAGTAGTAAAACTTCAGATTGCAGTTAATCCCCATTCTTGAACTGAACGCAGTCAGGTAAAGCTGCTGTCCTGAAAGCTAGTTTGGTGCAACCTTGCACAATAAAGGCAAACATAATTTACAGTCCTATTTAGAACATGCTAACTTAGCATGTTCCTAGAGCAAAAATACAGGCTGTCCAAGATGAGATGAGTGAGGTCTCGTAAGCGGAATATCCCTGTTCTATGGCTAACGGCATGAAAAGCTGCCCTATGCGAAGAACCTCCTAGGAACATAATAGGTGCTAAGAAGTTTGACTTTGTTAGGACTTTACTCTGTGTGTGTATACTGCTGCAGAACTTACAGGTCAAAGCTGTTTAAGAGCCTACCAGATTAGGTGGCATTTTGTGAATGTCTTATAGCATCATTTAAGCGCTCCAGTCTCACAGTGAAGCTAATCCACAAAGAATTTAGAACAAACAAAATACGAGTTAGATTTGAATCTTCTTGATTTCAGTCTCTGTTACTCTTTGCATAATCTTCTGAAGAAAACTCCTTTAAATGTCAGTTTCTGAAATAGCATCAAATAGCTTTATCAATAAGAAGAAACAGTTTTGGGGTATCTTTGTGGTAGATCACACTTGTTTGCATTCTTTTACTTCAGTCTGAACACCTCATCTAAATGCATACAGAAAGGAAAAATGAAACATGTTTCTACAGCTGAAAACTGCTGTAGCTTAGCTTGCTTGTCAAATTCATTGCAAGGTTACAGATGTCCAGACTGGTTATGCTGGTCTTTTAGTAGAAAAAAAGGAAAAATAAAAATTAAATAGGAGCAATTCCATAGTAATCAGTTACATGAATTGACACACAATGTAAGGAAGCCACAGGGACTCTAGATGGACATCTGAGGAGTTTCTCAGGACCTATCCATGACAGACCAATGACAATTTGTTCTCTCTCTTGTCATTATGAGATGCGTACAAAAGTGATGGCAACCACAGTAAGACTGACTCATCAGCTGTCATCAGCTGCCCACGTATGCATTCTTGATATAATTAAGTTTTGTGTCACTGTTACAATTTTACTCTCTGGTAAATCCTTTACCATCGGTCTTACATTTGGACAAGTTTTCTTTAAGTTTGTATGAACTCACACATTTAAGACTGTGACTTTGTTTTGTATTTTCACTCAGCCATAGTCTACAAGACAGTAAGTTACAATGTCACTGATACTGGACTGCAATAAAAGAGTTTAAATCAACTTGACTGGAGAAAGACAGAGATAAATGAGGACTTCTCCACTTGCAGAAAAGAAATTTTTCATGGACCATTTTGTCATTTTCACTTTCTTCAGTGAGTGGGGAAGATATATCTCTGATCAAATGACTGTCCCTTCTTTTTAAGTGTGTCAGATCATCTGTCATTTTCAAGAGACGTGATACTACTCAAATAAACCCATTGAGAAGAAAGTAGGTGCTGGCCATGAGAATGGAAAAGTGGAGTGAGGCAGGAACAGGTCAAAGGACAGATTCATAAATATTCCCTCTAAGCAAGGTTTAACTAGGTTGGTCCCTAATACAAGAGGGCTAGTTCCACATGTCATAACTGTGGCTGGTGTGCTGGCTTGCAATGACAGCATTGGTAAGAGAGCTACCTAGCTGTAACGCTATTCCGCATCGCGAGCCTGCGCAACGCCATTCTGTAGCTGCATCTTTTCCAACTGACATGCTAGATGCAGCAGTTAAACTAGTATAAAAATGTAATTTCTGTTTTCAGTTTCTCCAGATGTTCTAAAGTAGATTTTTGTCATCCGGTGGCACTAAGGCAGCACAATGGTTTTATTATTTGTGTAATTTCACCTGCATAACCTGTTTTTTCCGCTTTTGTGCCTATCTCGCTGTTTGCATGAAAGCAACCCTGACCTCAATCCACAGACCTTACTTTTGTCAATATTAAACCACTACAGAAACATTTGGATCCTGTAACGAGTTCCTGTTGTCCTACGTTTAATCTGAACATTTTCCAGGAAGCTGGATGTCACCAGCTGGTGTAGTCTTATTCGTCATGAGAGTAATTTCTCTCATCAGCCAGGACATCAAAAATCACTTTCAATTACACCAATCAAACATGAATCACCACAGCACGTCTGAGGCCTGACTGTATTTCAGTTATGAAACACAAGAGAGGATATGACTGTTTATTTGCTAAAAATAACACAACAGTCTCTGCAACAATTGACATATTAATCTCTTTTCCTTCGTAATAAAAATCCAGTGGGGTTATTTTCACTCCACCTACATCATCTTCCTAATTTAAATGGTTTTTTATTGTTTGTTTTGTGAAGCACAGTGTTGTTGGTACTTCAAAATGCGTGCCCTGTTTATTTCTGTAAGCAGCTGTATTTCATTTGGCTGGAAACAATATAATATACAGTTTGTTTTACATAAAATGCATTTAAAAAGTGCATTGGGATCCATCCAGCCAAGACAACTATACTTCCTGTTCATCTGGAATACATGTAGCATAATGTCACAATAAATCATCACGGAGGAGGAGAACAAAGTATGACTGGAGGAGCCCATCCAACAAGTATGGATTAATATGACAGAGGCAGCAAGGTACAAAACTCCAAAGCACTCACAAGGAGAAAAATGGTACCCTCAATTTCATGCAAAGGTCCTTCCATCAGTGTCGGAACACAACCATTTCTCATTTCTGTGTATTTCTACAGTGAAAGCATGACAAAACATTTCCCAGACACTAATTACAGCTTTGTGATGTTCAGGTCTCAATATCTAAGCTGCCCACATCGGTTAAGTCTAAATGGGGGGTTTCATCCCTTTCCCCTTCTTGCCTAACTCCCTATTAACTTAGGCAGTGCTAGTGTTTGTCAACCTTTCCCCCTCTTGGGTATCTTATTTTGGTCCTTTTCTCTTAACTGTGTTTAAAACTTAACTGTGTTTCATTGCAGCAACAGTTTGTATTTGTGTAAAAAACCCAACCAAATAAAGAGATGTCTGCAGGCATAAAAGGAATGGGTCTCCATGGAAGACAGTATGCTAACTAGGTGACGAAGCTGGTGATGTATATAAATAACTGGTGAAGAGTTAGCACAGCTGGCAGAGAAGCAAGAGACCATTTATCCTCAGCCTGTAGCCTGCAAATACCTAGAACTGAAATTCCACAGATGTCTTCTGAAAACAGCCAGGATTTCATTCTCTCTATAAAGGTTTGCATCTCCACCGCAAAAAATTTCGAGATCTACGCATTCAAAAAAAGTGGAAAAAAAAGTGAAAAACCAGCCTGCTGACTAAAGGCTACATCTCTGCTCAGTGGCTCACTTGAGGCCAGCCTGCGGGGCTTGGGGGACAGGGGTGAGCATGGTCCCCTGTGGGGATGCTGCCTGCCCCCAGCTCTGCGGCTGCAGGTCTGTGCCAGGCTGGCTGCTGGGGAGCTGCGGAAAGCAGAGTGACAGTGTAACATCTCCACAAATTTGTTTATTACTGCCATGCTCACTTGACAGACCCATACTCTGTGGGCACATATAGATCATAGCCCACCTCAGGGGTTTGCTTCCAAATGCATTTCTTTAGCCATGTATCTTGGGTTCCAGTGCTAGTCTATTGAACAAATCCTGGAAAGTAGCTGCCACCACTTTGATGTTGTTATTGTCCAGAAACATCTAGCTGTCCATCTTCTTTGTATTCCTTTCGGATAGTTAAGCTGGCTGTCCTGTTGCATTTATTATCTTAAAAGCAAAACTTCTGTTCATATTGGAGAAAATATAAAAAATTAGCATTTAAAAGAATTACTTTGACTTTCTGGTGTTCAAGGATTAGAAGATATTATTTTGAAGTTTTTCTTTGGTAAGTGCTCTGTTTGAGATCTTGGTTTAATTAATTTTAATGATGAATTTATAAATCTATTGAATGAAAAAAGTTAGAATGAAAACTTAAAAGTTGTATTGTATAATCATAATCATCATCTATTATAACTATGCTGTTGCAAGAAGGCAACTCTTGCTTGATTCCTAAAAAATTTGCTTACTCTGAGCTGATGTTTCAGCTGCTTACTGTGACTGCTGAATCATAACTGACTTTGTGCTACAGTCTTCTGTACTAAAGAGCAAAAGAGCCAGCAGTGCTCCCTTAACAGCATGCCACATCTGTCAGTTTGCACTCCGGTCTCGAGAAAACATAGCCATTACCTAACTGATTCTCCTTGGTTCTTTAACTTGGCTGGAAAGGGAAAAGAAAATGTTCATGAGCTGCTTTAAGAAAACCCCAAACTTTATTTGCAGCTGGAAAAAAATTAAACAAACAGTCATAATATTAAAGGAAGCTCTGTCAAAAATGCAAACGTGGTCACAGCACCAGATGGTATAGCTACAGAAATTTTCTTTATAGATCACTTTTGAAGCCACACAAAAAGGCTGAGCAAATGGTTCAGGTGGGAATCTGAACCCACCTTTATCAGCTGAGTTCCTGAACCCAAACTCGTGCAAGTTCCAATTCAGCGACACTGTGTAATGAGGCAAATGTCATCGTGTTTGTGCCTGCTGGGTCAGAGGATCACTGTGCTCTGGGATCCCATGTCCTGGCGTGCAGGGAGGAATTCAACTTAAGATTAGGATTCACCACGCTGCTGGGTTTAGCATCCAGACTTGAACTTCAGTGGGATTGCCCTTCCCTTCAGAAAGGCCTAATGCTCTTATGTTCTGTAGTTAATGCTAAAATGATGTGTAAAATACCTGCAAATGAAAAAAATTTCTGTAGATATATTTTGAAATTCTGAGTTCATCTCTGCATATCCTATGGAACAGTGAGCTTTTACTGATAAATTTCTTATGGCTTTTATAGAATCATGAATAGAAAAAAAATCCCCCCCCCCGCCCCAAACAGGAAAAAGAAATAAAATAAATAACGAACTGGGATACGTCTACAAGATACGTAGGTACTTGAAGTACCCTAAAAATATTTTAAAGTCTAATTTCATAGGTAACTGGCTAAAAGAAAATGGCCTAGCTAGAACTGGTAAAAATGAAGCAACAGTCAATAGTACCACAAAGCAACTAAAATAGTCCAGTAAAACAATCCAGAAGTTTTTAATAGGGCAACATCTTGCATAGGACTTCAAGATTTGGGGATTCGCTCTCTATATGTGTTTTACCTAAAACAAATATGCAAAATCAGTTATTAGTCACTGCAGTTTTATGCAGAGGTTGACAGGTTTGGAATGAATGAATAATTATGTGGTGCTTCCACATTATAATGTGGAATCAGTGTTGACATCTGCATGCCCATTAATCTTGCTTTATGTGCAATTACCTGTAAATTGGACACTGACTACATTTGGCAAGCCACAACATCTTAAGACATCTCCAGGAAAAAAATACTCAGCTTTATCTGCATTTGGTTGTCACAGTCTGTTTTATAAATCTACTACACATATTTACAGCTTGCTTTACTTTTGCTCTGTATCACCAGTTTTACTGACAGAGCATTTCACATGTGCGTGCTTTTCAATTTATGGGGTATGTGTCAGCAAAATACATGCATAGGTCTTGCAGGTCTTGAGTGACAGATAGGAAGGTAAGAAATACGGTAAGAAGGACACAGAAAATTGATGTCACGATATAAACTATTGTGTGTGGTACACTAGTGGTTATTTAGTGATGGGGAGGAAGAACAGTGTTTTTGACAAGTGTCTCATTTAATAAAGCATATGTGATCCTCATGCCAGGTCACACCTCTTTAAAAAGATATCTAGATTGGTCAGGCATTATGTAGCTAGCTGAAAACTGTGTTGAAACTTGCTGCTAAAAGATATAGAGAGGTGAAATCCCAAGGGAAGGTAAAATGCCAACTTGAAGCATTATTTGTTAAGGGCAAACATAAGATGAAACAGCTTGAAAGGAAACCCATGGCATGATTTGGGCTATGACTGTGCTTGTCTAGGAGTTCTGTCCTCTTCCTAACTCCAGTCTCCATATCCCTCGTGCTGCTGCTGGGGGATAAGATGGGAAAATCTGTCATTCTTTAACACAGTATCTGAATAAGGGGAAATTCTCCCTTGATTAATGAAGGGGCTCTTGCAATCATTTATACAATCACAGCTGGACTTCCTAGGGCTCATTCCTTTGTGAACTGCATCTCCAGCATCCTCCTTTACACAGCAGAAGATGGAAAAGGATTTAGTAAAAACCTTTGTGGAAACTACTTAGTAGTGAAAAGTATTGCTTTTGGCAGCAGGGATAATACTTCCAGATATTCTTGAGTGTGTTATTCATTATATTCTTGAACTAGAGGGAAGTTTTAGATAAAATACTCATAAGGGGTAGACTATAATCTTTGGAGGATATAACATAATGTTTGGAGGATAATGCAAAGATATCTGAAATATCCAGGCCACTTCTGTGCATATTCCCCTAGTATTATTTTGGCTAACGGCTCCATCTGGGGCAGTTTATTTGGAACCACAAGTGGTCTGTATCAAAGGGATTGACATGCTGAAGATGAACATGTCCTCGCCTTTCCTTTTCTGGCTTGGATGAGAGAAAGAGAATAGTTCTAGGCCTAATAATACACACAGTTTGACGGCTCAGGGACCAAACTCTCTCCCTTGGCTAGTTTTTGAGATAGCCCCAAACACTAAAACATACAGAAGATCTTGTGCTCTTGGCAGCCTTGATGCAATGTATCCTAACAGCAATGTTTTGGTTTAAAATCTTGTACTGGAAAGAAACTGGGAACCTGAGAATTTTCATTCAGTGATAAATATATGCCAGAAATTTACCTAAGCATCATGTTTTGGACCCCCACAACACAGAAGAAACTATCCATTATTTGAATGGGAAGGATATGACCCACCCTACCAGCACACTAGAACTTTTCCCACAAGATATAGGGCAGTCAGTCTGTGCATGGGCAGAGCTTTCATTTTTATAACTGGGATTATTTAGTATTTCACGAGTGATTTATTGAAATCAAGCTAGAATAAATAGTATAGGGAGGCTGCAGGCTGTGGCTACCTGATGGCTCTAAGTTAAGTGTCGAACTGTACGAGACGCTAATAGTCCAAATAGAAATTACTGTATTTTTCTCCTATAGGTAATGCACGAGACAGCATGTTCTCTAATGAGATTACTTTGTGCTGTAATAGAGAAAAACAGAGACTAAGGTTTGGATTTCTTATGTCAAGTTGTGTGTGATTTTTGCAGGGGACACCATAAATGCAGTTTATTTCAGTCAGTGCAAAAATCTGGATGGGGAAACTGATACTGATACTACATAGAGCTATACTGGGGGAAGATTTTAATCTCACAATTTAGTCAATACAGTTTTTATCACCACCACTAACACCACCACTAATCCCATTACTGTATCGTGTGTCTCACTGTCTGCACGGATGTTCTTTTAAGGCAAATCTTTGTCTAGCCAGCTGTCAGGCAGGCAGTACAGGCAGCCTCTTTCCTCTGCTGCAGTTACTACAGCAAGCCTTGTCCTGTGGTGCTGAAACCAAGAATATCTCCCCCTTAGAGCAAGAAATTTATTCTTTTATTCATAACACATTTTCATTATTAAGAGAAAATATGATTCATAAAATATTACCCTATGGCAATATGCAGACTTTAATATTAATGCCATTTTATTAAAAAAAAAAAATCCTCTAAACCAGAAGAGATTAAACTCAAGCATTAACAAATACTAGTATCTGCCTGGAAGCTACATCTGTGCCCTTTGTCTCCCATCTTTTGACATCGCATGAACATCCCCAGAAAGTTACAGAACATTTTCTCTTGAGCAAAAAGCCTCTTACGGATATGGATGTGTTCAGTATTCTTTGTGAAATGTCTAGAGGTCTTGTAATTTCTCACTCACACGGCTCCAAGCTGGCTGTATTCCACAACCAGATTTTACACAATAATTAGACAGTCACTCAAATCATTGTTACTCAGTCCTTTTGCCTCAGAAAATGTTCCTTTTGCGAGATTCTGCCTGTTCTGCTGACTGATAAGAAAATGTGCATTCAAATTGGTCCTGCTTGCAAAAACTATGACTGACAACACTGTGCAATTTGAGAACCGTAAGCCTTAGGTTATTCCTAGGTTCTTTTGAATCAGCATGAAACACACTTCTGTGCTGAAACGTCCAACCCTGTATTTTTAAGCTTTCATTTTATTCTGGCAATCTTATCTCTGGAAGGCAGCATAACTGCAGCAATGGCACATCTCATTTCAGAAAAATAAAGAAACATTCATTTTCCATTTTAATGGTGTACTGGAAACTAGTTCACAGGGAATTAAGAGACTGGTGATGAACAAAAATGAAAAACAGCAAGACCCAATTACTCACCCGTGCTAGGCTGGTTCCAGAAGGAACTTTATACGGGACGTACTTCCTGTAGATATGCCCAACTCGAGAACATGGAACATCAAACATGCCACCTCCGCACATCCACACCTGGAAAGAGCACATGAAAGAATGATTCCTGGAAACAAATGGGGCAAAGAAGGCATTTTAAGTAATGGGTATGTGAAAACGACACATCATCCTGTACTGACCCCTCCCACAGTCATAGTGGTGGCCTTTTCGGCATGCTGATAGCTGGGATTAGGTAATATGGCAGACTCCCCTACCCGGAATCTCACCGCGCAAAAGCAGAGTATGTTCAAAATAAAATCATAAAACATATTTAGAATATCTACCAATGATGCTCCTGCAACACAACCAAGATATTATTGTGGCTGTTGTTTAAAACATATGGGACCAAAATTACAAAAGAAGCTTATGTGAGTAAAGCAAGCCATCAATTGGAAGTAAAAAAAATTTTTCTCCAAAACACCTGGCTTATATTTTGTTTTGAATAGTGAATACAGAGCTCAAATACTAAAACGTGCTTCATTTTGTAAAGAAAAAGGAACAAAAATCAATCTCCTTCTGATCAAATTTATGTAGGCAGAAAAGGAAGATCATGCTGCTACATTTCATCATTGGTACTTTAATACTGAAACAGACGGAACCATCTGGAGTACACAGGTTTGATGCTTCAGGTCTGAGCAACCACAACTCAGTCAACATTGATGGGAGCTGCAAGTACTTCACGGCTCTAAAAATCAAGCTGTATCCTGATGGGCAGCAAGTAAGGAATTCTTCACAATTCTTCACCTAGCATGACTTTGTTTTACCAAGTGTACGTGACAGAAAGGTTGCGTACCATGGCTGAGGAACTATGGCAACCTTGCCAGTAACACCTACGGGCATGATTTTCTCTGCTCTGACAGTGCAGAACCACCAAACTCCAACATGGCTATTAGATGATTTACGTAGTGTACTGACAACATTCACAACTTTCTGATTTCAAAAACAGCAATTTGATTTTGCAAATCAGAGAAATGGAAAACAACAACAAAACCGCCCCCCACAATCCCCAAGCAGAACTCTTTAAGTATCCTAAAACCAACCACACAGCAAGAGTTTAAAACTAATTTAGACTGAAAACATCGGTATTATAAAAATTATTTCCTAATCCTGGCAAAACAGTTTTTTGTTCCCCACAAATATTAGAACGGAATGGTTCCTATTCCACGTAAGGGACACTTGTGGTCTCAGCTTTCAGCCTTTAGACTGAAGACAAAAAAACCCCCAACAACCTCCCACCCAACTTAAAAGAAAACATCACCCAAGCTAAGAAAGGGAAATGGCTTGTCCTTTCCATGCCTCTTTATGTGGACATACATAAAGATGCTTCATGAACCGCCTCCATGAATCTGGATGAGAATTTAGGTCCATGCGTTACATATATGAAGGAATTTTATCTGTATTTGATGCACTCTGGAGCAAAGTGGCGTGAAATAAGTTTGTGACTGAGGCTAAAGCAGAGCAGAACAGTGACAACTGAAAATTTCACCAACAACTTCCATACAGAAAGGAATTAATCCAAAAGTTTATACACTCTGAATTAAAACAACAGTAACCAGACCCTTAAAAAAAAGGTATCAGAAAATATGATGTGATCACAAATACTTGACATTCTGCATGAAGCCTGCAGAGAACAATGCACATCTCTACACTTTTTTTACCATGAATTTTTCATTTCAACTCTTTTGTCCAGCCCACCAGCTGGCTGTAGCTACTAGCTTTTTGAAATCACAGGAAAACAAAATGATTAATTTTGTTCATTTAAAACAATAGTGGAAATAGGCAAGGGTTTGGCCTCTTCCACTGTGCTCGCCTGTTTGTGTTACAGTGGGTATATCTGCCTGGTCTTGGCAGTGTAGCTGTGAGTTTGGGATTAAATTTTAGTAATCTGAACATGCAGATGCTAAACACTGCAATATGGAATAACTCAGTGCTTGAGTGTGACTTAAAGGACTTGCTGAAGGTGGCATGCTGGAATTCAGCCCCTGAGACTGACTGTGCTATTCATACCGTGAAGGGAGAAAAAAGGGGCTTTAGAGTGAAGGCTTGAGTTCCAAAGGGATTTAGGAACCTGCTTCTTATGGGTCACTTGTGTATGAGCCCTTACAGTCCCTTAGCTGTTAGGTATGGCACCCAGCTGACACCTGATAATAAAATGTTTGAGGATCTACACCACATTACAGGATAAACCTATGTACACTAGCGTAAATTGTTAAGGAAGGTTTGAAACCATCAAAGGTGGGGGAAGATGACATGCTTGGCTTTGTCCTGAAATTCCACGGACACCCGGGCACAGTCGGGTACAGCTGAGAGCTACTTGGGAAGTTGCTACTTACCACCTCCCAACACAGCTAGTTAACTCTTAACTAAGTTAAGGCACAGGAGGCTCTGGGTAGGTGCTTCTGGTGCACACTAGCTTCTCAGAAGAGGAGACAAATTTTGCAGGTTAGAGGCACAGGGTAATAAAGGCAGCTGTCCTGGGCATCACTCTGCCGAAGCACGTAGGTCAGAATCAAGAGTATTTCAGTACCTATTGCTGCGGTGAGGATATCCTGTCTGGTCTTTTAGTGAGCACAGTCCTTCTCAGGGAGGAAATTTACTGGTGGGTTGGAAATGGAGACCCAAGTGAGCGCTTCCTCCCCATGCCAAAATAGCTCATTGCAGCCCAGAGCAGTCTTACTACGCCACGTAGATATGATCATTATTTTCTTTTCAAAAATATTTTGTAAAATTTGCTTCTTAAAGAAAACCTTGAAATCCTCACCTGTCTAATCCCATGTCACCTAATCCACTGAAAAACATGTTTACAAATGTATTCAAAATCATAAAAATGATAACGTTAAAATCAGGTGGGAAGTGCCACCATTTAAAAAAAAAAAAAAAGTTATTCACCTTTCTGCCAATACTTTGTATGTTATGTCATTTGTACCTTTTCTTAGCGGAAATCTCCTCTCTGTGGCTGTCTTCAACCAACCCTGTGCATTAATGAAAGTGCAAACCTATATTTGCTATTTGTTCTTGTTTTTTAAATTAAGGTGTTATTTCAAAGGTTAGACAAGATATTACAGTGATTAATCAAGGCTTCTTAGCCTTTGAAGAGTGGACAGCATAGGAGTTTTACTCAGACGAAGGTCACCCACAGAACAAAGTTAAAAGTCAAGAAAGCAGAAAAATACATATATAGGCCTGTATCACTTTAACTCAGACAATGAGAGCTGAAGTAGACATATATTGCATTTCCTCTAAAGCAGCAGGATATCAGTAAAAGAAATATGAAAAGAAAAGGAGAAAAGGAATTAGAAAAAAAACCTGTCAGATATGCTGAGGCAATAACAAGTGGGAGGAAATAACACTTTGTGTTAGTCTTATATTTGATAGCTATAAAACTTGAAAATGTTGTGCTGCACCTGAGGTGTGCTGTGCAGGGTAATTGAAATGAATCTTAGGCTGCCTGGAAGGACATTTAGCAGCTGTTCCTGTTTATCTTTCAGCTTCAGAATGATTTTAAAAGCATTTTTTATATTTTCCTGGGAAGATCAATTCTGGCAACTTGGTCTTTAAAATGTGCATTTTTATGTCACCTGCGCTAAATGCAAGAAATTGGAGAATGATGTCTGTGTTAAATATTACAGACCTCCAGTGTACCACAAAAGGAATTCAGGTGGTGCGGGACACGTGGCGAAATGGTATCACACCACCACTGCCCCTCTGTTTATCTAAGGAGCAAGCAATGAAACTCTCAAGATCGCTAATGTCTCCTTCTTACAAAGGCAATGAATCTGGTCTGCAGCTGAGGTATAAAAACCAAAGATGAAACCAAACCAATGCAATTTCAGCTTGGAAAGATCAAAAGAAGAGTAGTTTATGTGTCAACTATATACTATATCACAATTTATCTTTATATAGCTCCTTCCAACAGAATGTTGCAAAACACTTTATAGGAATGGTTGAAAGCAAATGGCAAGCTTGAACACAAGCTTTAAAAGAGATTAAGCTGTGGTTATGTGGTTTTTTCCTGACTGGAGCTTAGATGTTACAGATGCATTTTTTGGCTCTGTTCTACAGCTCTTGTGGGATTTTGGGTGAATCACCCTCTTTTCACATCACTTCTTTGTCTTTAAAATTGAATTCTGCTTGGAATCTTGTGGGGTTTTTTCCCCTGCCTTATCTAGGTAGTTTATGAGTGATCCAGCCCAGAGACTATCTGGCAAATGTAAATACTGTGCATGCGAGAATGAGACTCCAATCCATATGCTACACTGTAATTATAATTACTGCAGTAAGAGACTCATGATTTTTGAGAAGTGGAGGATGTGTTGCTGTGGAACAGGAGCATAAACATACAGCAAATTATGTAAAAGATTGAGGGGGGACTGAGTGGATTTTGGATCAGGCTTCAAAACTAATTGAGAAACATGCTGCTGCGGAGAGTCGCTAACAAGACAGACAACAGCAAGAGACACCGAAATGGATGGAAAAACCAAACAAACAGTAAACTGGTGGAAAAGGAATATAAAGTATGCCATGCAAAGCTGTCAGCTTGGTGCTCTGAGCATTGTGCAAGAAGTATAGACTACAAACAGTAGAAATGAATTACCACAATGGGGCTGCAAAAGTTGTAGAAAATAAGAATATAAAAACTTTATGGGATTTTTCAGTCACTCTTCCTGAAATATAAGCTAAAAGAACAGATTTGGCAGTTGTAGAAAAGAAGAAAGAAGAATACTTTCCTGTCAACTTTGCCACGTAGTGAGAACGTTCAGCTAAATGCAAGAAAAAATTGAAAAATAGGATCACCGACGGCAAATCTGCAGTCAATGGGTTCACAAAGTGCAAAACCATTCACTTGTGGCACAGTGGGATTTCCTATCAGGGATATTAAAACTGTACCGTGTAAACTGGGAACTGACGACTGCGGATATTTCAGTAATACTGGAAGATGTGTCAGCGTGAATAAGGATAAACCAACTCTAGATATAGGTAACTAGCTAGGGTAGCACCATTAGCGTTTTTGATAAGGTATGATTTACAATGCCTAAGGAATGTGCAGCGTAAAGGATCTTCAGCAAACACAGGAAATTAGTATCTTTCACTGCTCTCTATTTTGGAGATTACTACATAAACTCTGCCTTTCTAACAGATTCAAATTTAGGATTTCCTAATTAGTGGCTTCCCTGGTTATTGAGAAGAGACGCTATTAATCAGGTCAGTTCCAGCGCTTTGCCAGCTTTCACAAGTCTAGCACACGCTGAACAGTATCGTCAGCAAGATATCATACATCTTTTTAATTAAAAAATTGATCCTGAGGTTATGCTGCCAAAAAATTAAAATGCTGCACATTATTTCTTATGTAAAAAATTAACCTAAGAAAATATTTAATGAAGAGGTCATATTTTGAGACACGGGTTGTGGCTGCCTCACCATCCATTGAAAGTGCATGCGTGTGCTCTGATTTGGAAACAGCAGTTAATCAGCACGGCACTCAGTGCTATGCTTGCTGCTGTTCTCTGCAGCAATGTTTCCAAGCAGAAAAGAACAAGAGAGAAATACACTGGTTTTTGTAGTTGAGGAAATAAAGGTCAAGCAAATTTTTAAGCAGCAGCTTTTTTTTTTTTTTTTTTTTTAACCCGTGTCTCTGTGTTCCTGACAACTCAGCACCTGGAACAGTCATGCCTGAAGTTTGAGGAAGTTTCCTTTCCTGCTATGGCACAATTCCAAATGTCACAGAAACATTATAAAGTGTACTGTATTTTGGAGAAACTTATTGAATTATGCTGCAGCAAATCGAGATTCACTGCGGACTCACTCTCTCTAGTATCTTTCTTTTTCCATCGAAGACCCTTCCCCCCCAAACACACACAAACATATATTTTTGCTCCCACCACCCACCTTCTGCCCCAGTACAATAAGATAATGCAACCTCCACCTCAGAAAAAGACTTTTGGTTAGGACTGTGCTCTGCACTGAAGCCTGGTGTCTGTCACCCCCGGTCACGTCTAGTGAAGCAGCCAGAGAGAAACATCAAAATCGACCCTTTCCCTCCAAGCTTTCCAGCCTGAGTATCTTTCCTAAATCTGGTTCCACCTTTTCTTGTCAGGAACTGCTGCCTGGCTCCCTGGGCAACCACTTGTCCTGCTAATCTAATTTTTAATCAGTCCTTGAACTCTGTCTTAGTATCTTGAACTCATAAAGCAATATGGCTTTGCTATTATTAGCGATTCCTTTGAGCTTGCATGCTGGCCCTTGATCCAGCACCAGACGTTCATTCATTGCGTGTCTGGGGTTTGCAAAGTGCAGTAGAAGATTACAGTGAGCAAAGTAGTCGATATTAAGTTCATGATGAAGAAGCTAATAATTCCTGAAGTCAGAGGACTTTAGACAAACTATTTTATTGAGTCTTGACTAGCACAGATCTAGCCATCATACTTTTCTGAAAGATCCAATTTCTCTGACTCTCTAAGGCCACACTTTGCACTCGTGGCTTCCCACTTGCTTTGTAACAAACACTCCTGTAACCTGAGTTGTGGAGGTGACTGTGGATGTCTCTGATACAGTAATGCAGAGGTTTTTGGTGGAGAAGATGCTTTTCCTTAATAGGATATTGATTATCAAGCGTTTTCTTCCCCTTGGCATGCAAATGTTTCTGTAGGGTGAAGTTTCATTCCAACATATAGGAAATTCTTCTCCAAATAAAATTAGGCCAGAGAATATCAAACATATACTGTTTCTTAACCATGATTCCACGTTTGCCACCAGTGAATCTGGACATACAAACATGATATTTGACACACGTTTATCAAAAATCTTCCTTAACATACCTGTAAGTTTACCTCTGCATCAAAACAGCGGTGCTAATTAGAGACACATGCCACAGCTTGTCTATTCTACAGTACCTGGACCTACTGTTAAACTGTTAAGCAGAAGGGTTACAGTAGTCTGTCGATCCATGGAGTTTAAAATGCAACAGAGTACAGGAGCAGAAATGATCTGCGAACTCTCCTCACTCCAGCTCACAGAGCCGGGCAACCAGTTAAAGATGAACCAGACACTACTTCATTTCAGGGAGCACATGACAGCTCTCGCTCCGGCATTCACCCCCTCGAAATTACATCGCTGTATTTCAATTAGCCACAAGAATCCCCAGTCTGACCCTGGGAAGGTTGTGTCATCAGCATGGTCTCTGTTTATAGTAGCTAGATTGTTTACTTATTTACCATTATATAGAAGCTTTTGTACAAATGAATCTCAAAGTTAAAACCAAGGTGATATATGAAGAACATAAAAGGAACACCGTGTCTGTCACTGAGGTTAAAGATCAGCCTGAAACTGTCCTCTAAATATGAACTTTGCACAATTACAAGGTATTTCAAATCAGCTGCTTTTTACAACTTTTTAATGAAAACCAGTCGTGTTTTTACAAAATATTAAGAACTAATGGAGTCAAAGAAGAAATGAGTGAGAACAGCTAAATGTCTGGTGGTTAGACATGTTCTTGAGGCAGGATACTCCAAATAATTGTTTGCCAAGCAAAATACCATTAACGTGAGACATGGCATCAACACAGGGCACCCATCCTATGGCAATTCCACAGGCCATAGATGTGGACGCTCTAAAGAAAGGTAAGATGTAGTTTCAGACCCGCTCAGGCAGCTGAGGAAACTGAATTAGGCTGGTCAGCTGAATTTTTCACTGATTTTGTGAATATCAGAGAGATGGCAAGTCCACCATTTTCCCAAGTTTTGTGAATAAAGCCGGTAAATTAAACTGTCTGCCTAACTTGTCCTCATTGAAATAAGTTTTAAGATGACTGAATCTATAGCTACAGTAGAAACTGTTGAAGTAGAAACCTTTCCCAAGCTGGTACTGGTGATTCTGTTATAATAAAAACCAGTCCTTTCTGTTTCTCCCTCCCACCTCCATGATTTTTCTCCCATTTTTTGTCATTCCAAACAAAACAGCAGTCGTCTTTTTAAAACTTACATCTGTTAAATGCTTCCAATAGAAAGTTGTTCCTATTTCGCAATCATTTCTAAAGAGTATTTTTTTTCTTCTTTTAACACTAATAAGAAAGGACTGGGACCCTAAGGTCAGTATATACTAATAAGATGAATCAGGAGATATGACTGAAATGAGACCGTGTGACACAGCTGCCTCCAAAAAAATCTATCCCTTGAGCAGAAAACACTGGGGCAATCTAGTATCTCAATTTCCAGTGCTGTTACCATGGTTTCTATACAAAGACTGGAGAGCATTACAAGTATATTCTTTGTGATGACGAATAAAAGGAATATTTGAAATAGTATAATAAAATCTTGGGTGACCTGTCAGAGACCGTTGTGACAGCTACTAGTGACTACTTACATTTGCCTCTGAAACAACCTAAATGGACAGAAGGTAAATCAATATATTCTAAATACACTGTCTAGCTACTGGGTTTCCCCTGACTTCCTGTTTTATTTTGCTGCGGTATAAAAACGATTCAGAGAAACATGAGAGTAGCACAGTTAATACAAACCGTTTTGCTGTTCTTGATAACTCCTGTAAAGACAGCCTGGCAGTCCACTGTTGGGTCACACTGTATGTTTTGTTTAACAGAATAGCCTCAGCTCTGTTGTTTTAATTGCTGTTGAAACTCAGATGCAGCAAGATGTATGATACTAGTCATGGCTGACATACTAAATTTATTTACTGAGCTTTACACTGTCAGAGTTTGGAAGCAGGTTGGAAAGATCCTGAAGCTAAACGTGAATTCTAATTTAACTTCCAAGCTTTATCCAAATACGCTTGACCCAATTCATGTATGTTATGAAATTCTATCAAGTCATTGAAAATCTTTGCATGTAGAGTTCTTATGTCTTTGGGTGTACTGGAACATAATAAACTTAATTTTCAAAATTAGACGTGCTAGTCCTCATCAAACTAATTCAAATACCTATTTAACATGTGGAAAGTAACGAGACTTTCAACTCGACATGTAAAAGCCAAGTAACTGATTTCAATACACATCCTGACATAGAGGATATACCATGGCTGGCTGTATATAACTTGAGCACTCGAAAACTCCCCATATATTTTGTCATTACAATTATTCAAATGCAATTAAAAAAATATCTGATTTTCAAAATTTGGCCAGTAGATAACAGCTCATAGCAGCTGAGCTGATCTAGTGATTCACTGCTACTGAAAGGAGTTCTTCCTATGACTTTCTCTTTCCATTTCCACTCATTTCCCTGAGTTGGCTCCAGGGCAGCCTACCCCCAGAGATTATTAAACCTGTTGCTCTGGGCAGAAAATTATGCAATTTTCTTTTTTTCTGGATTAGTTCTCTCTTGGCTTATTGAGCTGAGCTCAACACTTGAGCATGAAGTAAATGCAGTGCCAGAGAGAAGGTAAGTGGAGAAAACTTGACAAAAGGGACAAAGTAGAACTTTATTCTATGATAGTGGTAAGCTACGAGATTTTCAGAGGGATCTGCACTCAGTGTGATTTTTGTATGGCTTCTGGAGCCATACGCTTATGGCATAGTTCTCTGTGAAATTAGTGGAAATTCCTAAGGGGAAAAAGTAGTATTGTACTACATTAGTTTTAGTTAAAAGACAAACACCAGTATGAACGAAAGTATCATAATCACAAAGCATATGAGAAATGAAAATCCAGAGGTGTAAGACTGAGTCTTGTACCAAACAAGTAAGGAACTATCATATAAGGTGACTTGACGACTTACCTTAAAGGAGATTTCATACTGCTCTCCTCCCCATATTTCTAATCCTGGATCATAGCCTCCCAGCTCCCAAAACCATTTCCGGTTAACGGCAAATAGACCTCCAGCCATTACGGGAGACCTGAAGGACGAATAAAACCAACTGTGAATGACAGGAACCATCATGCCATGCTCAAAAAACTGAGGAGATTAGCAATGTACAAGGACAAGCAATGATGAAGATGTTTGGACCACGTGTGTGTGTTTGCGTGCCTCTGTGTTTGTGTGAATGTAGGCGGTCTGGCTTCCGCAATTGCAAAGCTATGGAAGGCACAGAAAATGGGTACTGTAAACAAAGAACATTTACCTTTACTCACCCCAAAATGAACTCTAGATGAGAAACAGACAATGTGATAGACATGTAGATAGATATAGAGCATGGCAGACAGTCATGCACAAACTCCATTTAAAAAAAAAAAAATTCTGTTCATTACTAAATAAACCCATATAACAGAAAAAGAAAGGGACCCTGGAAACCTGCAGACATGTTTAATGTAGTCTCAGTACTCCATGTGAAATAACTCACATTTGAAAGTTAGCTAAACTTTTCAATTCATTGCAGTCTCATAGGTGCTGGCTAAAGAAAGGCAGAAAGGTGACAGTGGATGGCTACAGAGCAGCTGTTGGGAGTTAAACATCTGCTTTTCTACAGCAGCATTTAAAACTCCTAAACTTTGTCTCACAGTGGTAATTTAACTCATAGACAAATAATTTGCTATGTTTGCCATGTTTCCATTTATTCCATGAATAAACATGTGGAATTTACTTGAATTAACTCAACCTTTTCCACAGACAATACAGAAAACAAATGAGATATTTAAAATTAGTGTTAGAGAATATTCATGAAAAGTACATTTTAAATTTATAAGCAGGAATTTTGTACTGGAAACTAAGCAGTTGTCTTTTTCACTACCAGGAAGACCATGTTTCTAATGCAGTAAATACACTGACTGCTCTCAGGATTTAAATGTTGCTCACTGATTCCTTGAAGTTGTGGTGGAAGGTGGATAAAAGGGATCTACACTGAACAGTGAGGAGACAACAGGCTGAAGAAAGTCCAATCCAACTGTCCAATTCAATCAATACAGGTCAACACTCGCATAATGAATTTTAGAGCAAGAGGCTAGAAGGAACACACTCCTGTTGATGGCTGATCAGCAAGAGAAAAGACACATAACTCTCCCTATGTAAAGGATGCCTGGATGGCTTCCAGGCAGTACTTCCTTATCAGAGAACAGACATGAAACTGGATCCTATGCCATGTGCGTTGTAACACTGCAGCCCCTGAGGAAAAATTATCCCATCTAAGGGCACTTTTATGCTGAATTGCTATTGGTGTTTTTTGGGGGGCTATGGAAGCAGATGGTATCATCCCTGAAGAACTAACTGGCAAATAAAAACTTCACCCTTTGCCACTGATTTAGGAGTTGGCAGTGAACTCAGGACTGGTGGGTACCACAGGAATCTATGCATAAATTAGAAGTTTATTGAAGAGGACATCAAGGTAATGGAACAACATTCTGCCGTATTTTCTCTGCCTTAATGCTTTCTGTATTGCTCTCTTTTATCCAAGCCATTGCAGAAGATAAAATAGCAAGCAGACAGCTGAGTGGCCTCTGCCACCATTAGGATGCCAACAAATCCCCACACGCATGAACGTTATAAAATGGTCTTCTCATCTGCATTCATGGTAATGAAAAACATTACAGATATTTACCTTTCACTTCTATAAGATAGTTTTTAAAAAATATATATATTAGATTATATCTTATACTAAACTACCCATTTTCATGACTAGGGAGCTCTGTTTTTAACAGAGTAATTCTGTTTTCCTTTAGAGATTATATTTTTAAAAGCACATAGAAGCTTTGTGAAACAAAGCTGCAATATTCTAACTGGCAAGGCCATGCACTGTAACATACAATGAATGCTAATATTTTTTTATTTTTATTGACATTTCATACCTCAACTATTGACTGTTCTTTCCACATATGAATAAATTCAATGGACATCTTATTAGAAACCTTCCCCTGGGGATTCTGACTACTACAATGTGTTTTTAATTCCTACCGAAGTAAATCTAATTACAGCGTGCCCTTTGTGACTTCAGGTTCTAAATAATCAAAACAATGTCCTTTTATAAAGATGGACTTGCATGGAGAATGCTTATGACTAAATCTTTATTAGTAGAAGAAATGAAGTCCTAGAAATCACTGAGGAAATGCAGGTTTTCTCTAATTCTCATTGGTACAATATCTTTCCCGAGCATTGCTCTTGACACGGTGAATGGCCTATGAAAAAGACAATCCCCACAAGTGAATCAGATGGAAGATGAAAAAATCAGAGACTTCAAATTGCAAAATAATTGGCAGATACTTACAAATGATACTTTATAACTAATCCGTAGATTTTTCCAGTGGTAATACTGAGTGAAGAAACCCTTTGTTATTTAGATGCTAGTTCATGAAAGTTCAGAACATTTATTACAATTAGCAAAACTATGAAACAATGACTGGAACAGCAGCAAACTCAAGTTTCTTGCGCTTACTTAAAAAAAAAAAAAGAAAAAAGATATTTCATGTGATGTTGCTCTGTTCTTTTTTTATTCCACAACATGTTCTGACATCTGTTGCTTTGCAGGAAGAGTGATGGCAAGGACAAACAAGATGGCTTTTTGGTTCTCATTGGAGTGGGATAGCAATAAGCTATGCGAACCTGACCACTTGGCACAGGATGTGTATTCCACTCCATGCCACAAGCAGCTGCTGCTGAACAGGCCTTAAATTGTCTCTAAAATATGAAGACAAGAGTCCAGTCCTACAATCATGACTGATATGAAAAGTCCTTTTGTAGTCAATAGGATCGCTCACACAGATGAGAACTGCCCTGAGCCCAGAGGAAAAGAATTAATCTCTTGCTTAATGGCTTCCGTATAGAAATGTCAAGTACAAAGCTATGGTTGTAGAAGTAATTTTTCATGAAATGTCCTACTCAGACACTTAAACAATCAGTCTTGAGCTACTGTACCATAATATTATGTAATTACAGTGGAAAGCTGTAAAATAATTACAGTCAAAAACTTAAAAGAACAAAAACTCCCAAAACATCAGAAAAGCTGGAAAGGCTAAGGTTGCTAAACTTAAAAATAGTTATAAAAACCTTCCACATGAGAAGTACTGCACAGACTCACTGACTATACCTAGAAGAACAATATTGCAAGTAAAAGTAAGGTGATCCAAAAACGGCCCAAGAGGTCACAGATTCCTGTGCTGAGACCCCACCCCAACACAAGCCAGTGAAGAATTTTGTAACTTCTCGTAATTACATGCAGAGTAAGAAAAGAGATCATCTATGAATTTTCAAGGTAAGACGAAGAATGACACAGACTTAAAAGGAGTGTGAAGTTACTTGCATTAGAAGTTAATGTGGTATATTCCAAACAAATGAACAGCATAGCAGGGTTTGTAATCGTTACATTGCAAGAGTGTTATATACAGTGGACCTAAAGGATTTGTGAAGATGTGAAAAGGAAGAGGAGCTTTGACAGCATGCAGAAAGACACTTAGGAAAGCACCTGTACTAGGTGATGTGTGCAGTAGGTACGCTGATGTTGAGACTGGAAGATGCCCAATGACAAATTTATTTAGTGTCGCGTGTCAGTAGGCGAACGTACGTTTGTGTGATTTATTATTCAACATAAAGAAATTGTTGAATTGAGATGATGATGCTGCATACTGGGGCACTTTGGAAAGGGCTTATAGGGATCACCTGCCTGGAACAGCTGAAATTTGATCATTATAATTGTATCCAGTGAATGGCGTATTGCACTATGCATCTCTTTGTATAATCCAGACTGATTAAAGGCTCTGTGCTGAACTACTGAACAGAAACAGATGAATTTCAAAAAGATGTGTCCACCTCATGCAGGATATGTTAGACAAACCGACCTTCAGTGCCAAACCAGCTGGCACATAGTACAAAACCAGGAGTAAATGTCAGCCTGCATCAGGAGTCAGCGCTGGGTCCTGCCGACCTTGTGGAGTCACAGATGCGACAGATGAGGAGGAAGGGGGTTGTGTTGCTGCTGGCACACACAGTCCCAGAAATGACTGGTGACCTACCGAATGCAGCTTTGAGCTGGGCTTGTGCACTTTTTATAGCAAATTTCAACATCTTGTTAATCAAGGAGTGTGCCCCTGCACCCCAGTGATACCACACCACGGCACCTCAGAAGAGTGAATAAATTCAAATACAATGTTTCAGTGGTTATTGCTCCTGGTGCTCTTTGCAGTGATCCCTGATACTGCACCAAAGCTTCTTAAAGCAAACAGCAGAAGCTGATGCTAATCCTAGATAATAAGAGGTTCTAATAAAACTGAAAATTAAAATCTATGTATGCGTAATGCTAGAGACAGACTTGGTCACTCACATGAAGTGAAGTGAATGCAGAAATAAAAGCAAGTGAAATTAAGATTAATTGATCAAATGGCAAGGCAGTGATACAGATTAATCAAATAAATGACAAAAATAGGAACTTAAAGGTTGCTCCAGCTAAAGATAAATTGAGGGACAGATTCTATACTGTGCATACATAAAGATGTTGATGTAGCTGAATGAATATGGATCAGACTTACCAAATTTTTCAAGAAGTAAAATAAGAAGTGGAATCTTTTATATACTTGTCTTTAAGCAAATATATTTAAAAATGTATTTTTAAATGTACTGACTTTTTTACATTTAATATTTCTGTAAGGCACTGTTTTCTTTTATCCATTCTAACAACATGAGTAATCTCCATGTTTATAAAATCATGAAAATTTAAAAAGTAAACCCTGTATCTGTGACATTAGCTTATGGGATTTACTCTTTCTTTTTTTCCTCAAGAACAAGTGTCCAGTCTTCTGAACAACTTTTCCCCTTGATGAGTTTGTGCCCCTGTCTGTACCAAATGATCACACAGGTTTTGCAAACCACTCCATTCCTGATGTCCACATCTTTATCTCCTTAGAGAGTCTAGAAACAGTATCTTAAAATGTATGGCAGATCAACTAAGGAAAGGGTCTGTCTTAAAGTTGATTTGGTCCCCAGAAAAACTGCCTCCACCCCAGCAGTTAATTCACTGTACATTCAAGGCTGTCACCACAGTCCACTGTAAATCGCCAGATAATTTTTTTTTCCTCTGTTAATGTATGTAACTCTTTAGTTCTAATTCTTTATGGTAAGGTACTCCAGCAACTTTCACAAAGCAAACTGAAGCTACTCACACAATTTCTAATTTGTAGAGCTGTATCCCACTTTGCAGACCCCTTCTATATATCCAGTTGGTTTCAGTAATCTGTATTCTCTTATTAAACTGTTGAATTTTATTGTCACTCTTAGGAACTGAGGATATTCTTATGTTAATTTTTCTTTGCTCTATCTTTCTAATGAGTTGTTTGCAAAATCCATCATACGTTGATAGATTTAAAATAGATGCACATTGTCTCCATCTTACCTATGATAAATCAATAAATACCTGTGTATATGCATGCATGTTTCACGCATTTCTACTCACTGGCATCCAGTCAACTATTTTACAAGTGATAATTAAATTGTGAGATATCTGTCCTTTAAGAAGCATAGCACTAAAATTTCACCCATGTTTATTTCTGTGCTAAATGTTCTCCTGATTTTTCTCCCAAAACAATCTCTAAAATACTCAGCCTAAAAGAGCACTTACCCATAGGCTAGCACAAAATTACTAACTTTGCAATGATAAATATCTTGCTTTTTAAGCAGTTCCATTCAAATTCTAGTCAATGTTGACAACGAAATCATGCCCTTTTCCAGAGCAGAGCTGCATTCAGATTTAGCAGTATTCCATTATGTTTTAATTTAAAGTAACATCTTTCCTGGACAACTCAAACCTGTGAAATGCTAGTGTGGCAGAAGAGTGGGTATGTACCCAACAGTACCCACCAGTGATAGTAGCTGCTTGTGACAGGTTGTGACAAAGTCACACAAGCTTTTCCTAACTCTCTGCTGCTTCCCAGCACAGACAGCACTATTATGCAGGATGGAGATCAGAGCTAATTTACTCTGACTTGTACTTTTGTAGCCTGCATCTCCACATAATGAACAGTCTCTCTACTAAAATTGCAACAAGGCCTCATTTTGATGCCAAATGTGGCAAATTTTTCATGACCAGTGGAGTTCAAAGAGCTTTAATAAAAATTTGCATTCTTGTGTAGTGACTGTTGTTGGAGAGTATGACCAGTTACGTTCATTACATGAAACCCATATAAGTGGCATTATACACTTGAAGCTTGAAAGTACAAATTTTTGGCATTTAAGCAAATATTCTTACAAGTATGAAAAAGAAAGAAAAAAGCATCAGGCTTAGTTTTTACATAAGCTATCAGTTCAAATCATCATTGTGCTGAAACAAGTAGCAGCCAAGCTGTATTACTTAAAATTAACTCCCAAGTCCCTATATAATTAAATTTAATTTTTTAACTAGACTTTTGTTTTGGAAATATTAAGATAAAACCCCATTCTTCTCCAATGGACAGCCAGAAAGTCAGCTGCAAAGAGTCAGCTACAAAGGAATCTCTAAAAGCGTTTAAAGTTCAGTTTATAAAAATTTGCACTGTGATTTCATCACATGGCTTCTTTGCATATTTTACATATTTTTCTTAGGACATTGCTAAACTTCATTGAAAAAATCATATTGTAAAAGAGTGATGAGCCCTTATGTGGGTAATGATGCTGAGGCCCATTTAGCCTTCCCTCCCGTATTTAGGAAATTAATGAAGCTATAGAAGAGGTGAGTCAGTTGGGTGGAGATGGAAGACTCTGAAGAGAGGGCTTCCCTTCTCATAATTACCTCCCATAATCCAAGGGAAATCTATCTGAATCATTGCTAAAGGAGATCTACAGGACTCCAACTAGGGAGGTGGATGAGCAGAAATTATCATCCTGAAGCAAAAAGAAAATGAAAGCTTCTGGAAGTGTCTTACAGGCAAAGGCGTTCAGAAGGATAAAACTGAGGAACAAAGGAACAGCTAGAATATTATGCTGCAAGTTGTACTGAAGAGATCAGTCCAATACATGAGCAGCCTTACAAGATTGAGGCCTCAATACTGTAAAAGCAAGACAGGGGAGCTGAGAAGAGCACTTTGGCTGAACCACATTAATGTCATGAGCAGGCACGGATCTTGGACATGCAGAATTCAATTGCAGCAAAACCCCCTTCAGCCTATTAGTAGGAAGTGAGTAAGAACTGTTGGGGGGAAAAAAACAACCTCAAAGAAAAATTGGACACAACTCTGTCTATTTATAGTATCTTTTCATATCAACAGGTATCATTTCTATTCAGGGTCATCCCTTGAAAATATAATCTTTGAAAATTAAATGTAAAAATAAAGATTGATCGGAGGCAGAATATTACCAACTGTCCCTAAAATAGAAACTTACTTTAGCCCTCCTGGCTTTTAGTAAGCTTCAGTTTGAAGTCTAAAACTAAACACAAAAAAGATCAATTTTTTTTTGTTTTTAAAGTATATACTGTTTCTCGACGTGTCTAGATTCTCAGCTATACTAAATTCTGCATATAAAGGTTACCTTGGGTTACCCAAGGTCAGAATTCAAACAGATAAGTAGTGTTTTGCACAGCCTAAGAATTTTGAAAGTAGAGGAAGTCACCCTGTTCCTGGTTCTTGTGAAAATCCAATTATTTTGATTATGAAGGCACAAATAACCTCCTACAATCATCTTTTTCCTCTGGGTTATAATGAAACATAAGGCTGGAATTTTAAGGCAATGCCAATACTCTAACCTGAGTGTACATCTTACTTTTAAACAGGAAAAATCTGTTCAAGCTAACGAGGAAATCCACGTCTATGGAAAGCAACACTTAGGTAAATGGACATCTCATTTGAGAGTAAACTTTTATTTTCAAATAAGGAACAAGGCCAGAAGCATATTTTCAGATTATCCATCCTGGTTGTGCAGTAACTCCATCACCATCTCCCAAGCATTAGGGAATAACAACAGTTCATTAAATCCCATCACTACCTTCAAGGATGTTCTCTCAGAATATACGCGGGCAGTAACCGAGCAGAATTACTACCCAATTATGATGCTATCTTCCCCTCTTTAGCTGTAGAGGTATACACCAGAGAACTATCCTTTTCCAGTGCTTACTTTTGCTTTATTGACTTACTTAAGCCCAGTATAGCATCATAAGCAAAGTTTAAACTGAAGGAGAAATTTTTAAATGTCATGAAAGATGACAAATGATTCCTCTTAAAACATACCCACTGGCCTGACCATAGGTTCTTATTTCCAAAATAGTCGTTTAATTCAACCTTATCCTTCCAAGAGGGATTCCCAGATAAATAATAACAAATCCAACTGGTTAACAGGCTGCTGTTAAAAGTTACAGGTGGTTCGAATAAGTTATTCTGATCACTATAACTCTGTGACTCTGATTTCTATAACTCTAAAACATTATGTACCTATTCCAGATTAAAGTAGATTTAACAGCACGGCAGCCCAGAAAAATAACTTTGCACATGATGTGTAAAAGTGACTTCACAACTGCAAACTGCCCCAGGGACAGCCTTTTTTGCACTGCTCGCACCTTCCAGCACAGCCTCACAAGCGGACCAAGCCAGGTGGCCCCCGAGCGCCCCGGCAGCGCTGCTGACCGCAGCATCCGCCCTGCGGGCAGGACCAGCGGGGCTGTGGCCACCACGCCTGCCTTGCCTCCTGTGCCATACGCACTCCCCAGGGGTTGGTAAAAAAGCTGCTTGGGTCTTTTTGTGGATGCCAGGTGAGGAATAGATGTCATTCTAATCACTGTACTACATGCTACTGTGTACCACCATATGCACATTTGCAACAGTTAGGGAACTTTGACAAAGGACAAAAAAGGAAATTGAGTTACAATCGCCACCATAAACGCCACACAAAACAGAAGTATTTTTTTTTTTTTTCTGGCTCTCCTGCAGTATTTCAGACCGAAGCTTTATTTGTGCCACACTGAATGATTTAGGTGGGCAAATGTGAATTAGTACTGAAACACTGCAAGGAAATGGCAACAGGAGTTTCAGTGGGTTTGCTTTTTTGTTCACCCCACCTTTTATATGCCAGATCAGACTGAACAGTTAGCGAGGGCCATTTCCAGAACATTTCTGAGTTGCAAGGATTTTAAGTAAGTTCAAGTATAGTTACAATAACATGCTCCTGATTTTTTAGCAAAGTCTTTTAAAGTACTGCTGCCTAGCATGCTGACGGAATCGGCTTTTCTTCAGGGTCCCACAAAATACCCCTGGCGACTCTGATTCAAGCAGACAGAGCCCTCACGCTAGGCTAAGTGAATGAGACACACAGTTAACGATACGGCCCGTGATCTGCCATGGAGCTGAGGATGTGGACACATATTATTCCTTTGATCTGTTCTTCAGTAGTACTGTCAGCAACTGCCCCCACTCTACCCTTACGCGCACACGCTGCTTCAAACGCAGGCAGGAAATGGGGACAAAAGGTAATTTTAATATTTCATTTATGCCTGTCTTTGGGGGTTAATGCAGAAGCCTGAGATGATTACATGCTGACAGGGAGGGAGACTGGAGCCTGTGTAGCCAGCCATTGCTACAAAAAGCAGGTCATCCATTTGCCAGTGGCCAAAGATTTCAAGAGCATTATCATTAAGTTTTAAGACGACAAAAAAAATGATGCCTGAAGAGGCAAATTTGCAGCCAAAGGTATTCTGGGATCCTGGAAATGTGCTCCTAGATGCATCATTGCTATTTATTAAAGCTCTATAATTTGCTGTGTTACCCTATTATGGAGGGTAATGGGGAGGCAGGCACTTAACTACAACCAAATTAGATTTCGCCTTGTCTGCACCAGAGGCACAACAATATTTTCTTGTAAAAACTGTGAAACAGTGAAAGCAGTTTTTAAAAAATAGAACTGACAGAAAAACACTAGAAAGCACTTCACAATGAAGGATGAAGGAGCTGAAAACTGATGAGGTTGAGCACTTCATTGTCCCACGACAATATCTACTTTTAATTTAATGTTGTGGTAAAGATGGGTGGGCAGGGCTGTGGAAACCCAGGGAAATGAACCTTCCTGTTTTATCATCCTAGTAAATCACATAAAAAAAAAAATCTCAATTTGATAATAAAAATAAAATGAAAGTCTGGTCTAGGGATAGCTCTCCACATTTGCATAAGCTCATTCACTCTGTACTAAAAGTGCATGGAAGTGTGCCTTAGCAATAATGAGCTAGAGAGAGAATATCTACATTGTGATCTATGGGAGATTAATATTTTTGAGGTTTTCAACAGCAAGGCTGTCAGGAATTGCAGAAGATACCCAATAGCTTATTTTATTTCCTCAAAAAAGAGTTATATCTAGTGTTTTGCTTTCAGAATTTGGATGTGAACTGGTTGTTTTCAAAAATAAGAGTATAGACAGTTTTCATTAACTGTTAGTAAAATGTTCTGATGGCAAGAGTTGCTGACTGCTGTGATGAATGCTCACTTCTGCTAGAAACTCTTTCAGCTATGTGAATACTTTGATATGCAGCTGAGAGGAAAATGGCCTATCCCAGCTGAAATATCACATTTTTCTTTTATTCTAAATATAAGTGCATATTTACCTAAGTGTCACAAGCACGCTTATTACACTATTTACTGATAAATGGCCACATCTAGAGGTGAAGCACTGGAAATCTGTATGGCTGAATACATGATTGTGCTTCCAACCAGTATGTCTTGCAACCCTGAAGCTGGGTCTTTAGAGGGTTTAAGTGTGTGAAGAATACATTGCCAGCAAAATTATGCTGTTGTACGTGAACTCTGGACCTGACCTTGAAGGCAAATAAGGATAATGAATTTGCCATAGAATTCTGCTAATTTGTACAGGCTATAGTGCAAACTACTCTGAGCAAACCACATTGATCTCAGAGCTGGAAACAAGAATCCCTGTGTAGTGTAACTGCCCACACACAGAAGAGTACCTCCATCCAGTGAGACAGCCAACCTCCCTGACCTTTGGAGTTGCACACCAAAATTTTCATGTAGCTGGAAGGTACAGCATATATTTCTGAGAACAGCAAGCTGAAGGGGACCTCTGGGAGTAATTCAAAGGCAGGATAATGGCAGTTCCCCAGAAGTAAAGCTGCCTCATGTGGGATAGGGCTGGACTGGCTACACTCAAGGCTGGCTTCTGGGTGATTCACCAGCAGAGACGGCAGCTGCCTTGCAGGATTTCTCCCCCCTGGATCCAGCGGCTCACACTGCCCAGCTACCCTTGTGCCAGCATCGTCCCACTGCCTGCCACGTGACAGCGCAAGGACCAGGAGGGGTCACCCTAACATATACGTATCTATAATGAAAATACTGCAAGAAAAAATTGAGAACTGAAAACAATAACGTATAAGCACTGCAACTGCGTTAACTCAAATCCCAAGACTCCTGTCTATATTCGCTTCCAGGAAACACTATTCTTTCACATTTATCTAGACTAATAGTATACGGATAAAATAAATGATATGCTTATTTTAAGAAACACCTGAAGAGTCGGAGAAATTTGGCGCAGTCATTTTTTCATTTCCAAAAATTTGCTAGTGAAAGCCCTATCACTTCAGAATTAAATTAGAAAGCACACAAAAGGCATATCAAATCCTGAACTGGCAGGAAGGTAAGCCGGACAGTAATAAGGACTCTTGCAACAGACCTATAAGGGCTTTATGTCAAGAGTTTACATAAAAAAAAAAAAAAAAAGAGAAGATAAACAGAAAAAGCAAATCCTTTGAAATAATCAGAATAATCTTTGTCAGAAATGGCAGCCACCAGCCCCAATGAAACTCTTGTTTCATATGATCCCCCATCATGGTCACATTCACCACCACAAACGAATGAGCTTTATACTGTCAAGACGGTTACTGACAGATAGTCTCATTAAGTAGATGATATTCATAGGAGGGAACTGGTAATACTGTTATCATTTTACAGACTACACAAAGAGTGCTTGGTGCTTCTGATCCAACAGGTTTCTTAGCTCCTCATGGAAATACTTCAAATGTAGATTCAAAGAGGATTGTCAGTGGCTGCTTTAAGGCCCTGAGTCCACACATGTTGAGGTATTTCCACTTTTCCCCAGCTTCTTGGCCTCGAATGCAGAGGCTGTCCTTGTAAGTGTGAACTGAATCTCGGTAAGAGATCAAGGTGCTGCTGTAACCTACGCCCAATGTCAGCCTATAGACTGGCCTCACACCTCAAATCATCTGGTTTCCCCAAGGAATCAAACTGCTCCATCTGCTCAGAAACTTCTCACCATAGGACATCCCTTTAGCCCTGCAGGCACTTATATCACCTCTGTTTGTGCTGCTCAGTAATCTACCCTTAATCTTTGAGATTATCACCTGTTACTTAGCGGCAATGGCCAGGGCCAGCATGGATTACGCTAACTGAATAAAAGCTGTACGCTTCTGAAGGATGGAAGTCCTCTGGTGAGAGGACTGCTTGTGTCTATACTGTCACTGGAACCTGCTTTCTTTTTGATCTCTCAACCCGAGTCTCCTGACTACCCGTTCTGACCCTGTCCTAGCTCGTTCCCCAACTTCCCTCTGGGAAACTCCGCCAGCTCCCCAAAAGGGGGAAGCTCTCAGGGGACGCTGCTCTCTGTGGCTAGTGCAAACCGGGCAGCGTGGCTCTCACCTGCAGGTTTCACTCCCTCCGCTTAGGGCAGTGCCTCCTTTACTTTCATAAGTAAAAATATTCCCTGACTAGCAGCTAAACAGAAATGGGAATTATGATGCCATAAACAGCAGGATAATAAATCTGAATACTTTGCTAACGAATACATTTTCAAACCACTCATCTCCAGCTAGCAGAAGAGAGCCCACAGAAACTGTAGAGAAAAAGAGTAATTAGGTCAGTCTGACATTTGTTGTCCTGCGTTTGTGAAAACATTTCCCTGAAAACTTCAGTTATACAACAACACATAACCAGACTTAATACACACATTAAATTGTTGGCTATCATTATCAGTAATAGGAAGAGTTATAGTTGCAAAGCAGCTGCTGTAGCATTCAGCCATATTCTGCTGGCAAGAAAATAAAACTAATGAAAGATTTAAAGGAAGAATGTTATGCACGAGCCTTCTCAGACATGCAATTAAATACAAATTGCAGAACACAAGTAAGTACATTATAAAACACAGAATTGCAGGTCAAAGATTGAAATTACTAGCATTGACACAATCACTGTTATAGCTTTCCTTCTGAAGCTATACACAGGATGCTATTCTTCTAAATGCTATGCTTATAAATAAAGATAAAATGAAACAGAACACTGTGAATATTTTCCCCTCATAACTATACTTTAAAAACAGAACCATGCCTCCACTGTAATCACAGAAGATGCTATTCCATTAACAACTAATATTAGGAGCAAGTGTGAAAGCAAACAAGCCGAAGGGAAAAAATCTGCTTCCAAGTATCGCTAAAAGAACCCCATTGATAACTGAACTTGCTGTTCAGTGATGAGGCTTAATCTCTCAATGGAGGCAGAAAAGCAATACAGTCACAACTAAGCTGTGTTTTGGGGTCAGGTGAAGTGAATTCCTGACAATATCTTTCAATCACTTGCAGGTGCAACTATTCCTGGAGGCCAAAACCTGCTCTAGCTGGAAGATACAATTTCTTGACAAAGAGTAATAGCAAGAAAGAAAGACTGAGTACATTTTCTTAGAAGAAGAATGAGCTTCACAGAGGTCAGCGTTTTGTCTTTGTTGCTTCTCTTTCCAGATCAGGGACAGCAGCTTCAAGCAAATCTGACACAGCACGCTCTGCATTAGTGGTTTTCTTCCTTCATACATCACCCTGTCTGTACCAATACCCTTTAGATACCTTCCCATTAATCTGGGAGTGGTCCTTACACCTGCATTTCCCAAGGAGAAACCTCAACGTAGTCCAACTCCCCATGTAGAAGCAACACACAAACCAACCTTCCTCTCCCTGCACCAGAGGGGAGAAATTCACCTTGAGACTTGGTTTCACTTCCTGCGGGATTTATTAGATCTGAGAGCAATGAAGCAAGAGATGCACTGTCTGTTTGGGGTTCAGATTTTAAAGATGACTGCTGTAGGACACAGACTCTCATTACCGACTGTATAGGTGCTATCTGAAGTAATGACCAAGATGAAAATTAAGAAACAGTGAAATAAGTCTTCCTATTTTTGCTTCTTAAACTTGAGGAACTCTGAAAGTACACATTAGATGCCAGCAAAACGTCCATGTATGTACTCCTGGCAGTTCTTCAAGATCAGCTCATTATTTGCTGTGCGCTAATAATAAAGATGGGTGCCAGGCAAAACTCCAAATGAATAATATCAGCCCCCACAAACTCCTGTTGCCATGAGCCGTGGTGTCCACATGATAAACACTACGCAACTGAGCCAATATTCCTACAACAGATCTTCACATCTCGGTGGAATAATGAAGTTCACTCCACTGTCAAGTTATGTTCAGAGCATGTGTGTATGTATTTCATTATCAAGACAAAAGCCAACAGCCAAGTATTCAGCAAGAAATATGTATCATACTCTTGACAAATAGTGTAAGTAATAAAAAGCTCCTGTTTCAGAGAAAGGAATATAGTCAAGAACATTTATCTTCTTGCATGAGAGATTTTGAGTTAGTTTTCCAGCTACAGAGTTTTATCGATGAAGCACAGCTAATTTGTACTCTAGGTGGAGATTAGTGTAAGATCTTTTAAACATATTTTCTAACAAGAAGTCAGCATGCAATCTATTGCAGTAAGTAGCAAAACAGAAAAAGAATCCATTTTCAGGAAGTGCATGGCTTGTCTGCTGATGCAAATAATCCTTTGAAATATCAATTCTTGCAAAAAGGTGTTTGTTTAGAAATTGATACATGAAGAGAACTTTCCTCAGTCACCAAACTGTTCTAGCTGGGCCTGTCTCCTACAGCCTCAGTGCAGCTAGACACCCTGCATTCACGCCAGCCTAGTTACCGGCTGAAAACACCTTATTTTAAGAAGCAGTATTTTTAATTTTAGGACGTAAAATACTGACCTAGAATACCAAATAAAATGCTTTCAGGGCTACTATGCAGGAAGCTGCAGTTAAAAAAAAAATCCTTTGAAATATGATTTCACACATGTTAACTTCGAATATATTGTTTGAATTTTTGCTTGATTTACTTTCCAGTTCTACAACTCTTAATCTGTAAAATAAAACTTTTTTAAAGTTAAACATTTCCTCATATTGTAAGCCTTGCAAACTGACTTTAAACTTTACCACAAAAGGTTTAACTACTATGTTATATTTCCCTCTTTGGAAACAAACACATAAATGAAGTACTTCAGTGGATTAAGAATGCTCCTTCCAACATCTCAGTTACTAAATTAAGCCCTTTGATGGAGCTGAAGAGTTCAACAAATCACTAAGCACTGTTCTTTGTCCATGGAAATACAGTTTTCATAGCAAAACAAATAGCTGTGCACAAGTAAACCACCACCACTGAAGCTTTATATAGCACTCCTTAAAATATTAAGGGCTGATAAACCGGATTGTCTTCTCCTTGACCACTTCACACACTGCCTTTCCCTGATGCAAACTTCAGTAAATAAAGACAAGACAGGACAATGCTACAACTTTTTGAAAAAACTGTCCCAGTCTCCATGGAGACACTTAACCACTATCCCCTTTTTAATGATCTTTTTCATATCAGAAAACAGATATTATGTCCTACCTCTCAGTCCTCCTTGTTCTAGATTAAACAACTGAATTTCAGCTGGAGTCTCCAAATGTCTACTGCATGGTTCCCAGGTATGGTGAACAAATCCAGATACAGCATATAGCTACCTGCAGTTTCTTATGATGTTAACACATTGCACAATGAAAATTGAACTTTGCTGTTTATTTAATGTAACTCTCTCACCATTTCCTGCCACAGTGCTTACTAACTAGCTATTTGCATTTATGCTTTAAATTTCTCCTCAGCTGGGGCACTTAATGCCTTTCATTGCCTAATCTCATGTTATATTCTTCTAATCATTTCTTCAATTTGGCAGGACCTACTTGCATTTTGACCCTATCTTCCCAATGACTTGTGACCCCCTGCCAATGCCAGCTTGCTTGGCTTTTAAAAATTTACTACCCATTTATTGTTCAGATAGTTAATGAAGACACTGAACAGAAGTATGATGTGGGGTTCTGTAGAGACATTTGCCGCAGGGACCTACATCAGTATTTGAGACAATCTCACGGTTTAACATCAAACCACTCACATTCTTTGCCAGCAATTTCTTCTCAACTTGTTGTGTAGTCATCTGATGAAAACAAAGATGTATCCACATTCTATCAACTTTATGAGAAAGCAACATTGGCAACACCAAAAGCCTTGGAAGGAAGATCACATTTACTGCCTCCCTATTCTTCTAAGTAGCTGAGTTCCTAATACTTCTTAACACATCTAATGACTTGCTGCTGCCAAAGGGGAGAACTCACTCCCGGCTCACTCCTCTAATCATCCAAGCTGTAGCTTGCAGGTGGTGTGGTCTCCTCCCCATGGAACAGCTTTATCCTCCTCAAACTGCTTAATTCACTCAAATGTTAGAAAACTAGACATTTTTTCCTGAGTATGGCGGGTTTTTTTTGCCATTTCAGTGAGTTTACTCGGCTCCTGGGGGCGGGTACTGTAAAGCACGGGAGGCAGCACTAAGTCAGCAGTGTGACAGACTGCCCCACAGCAGGAGCATCCTCTCCCCAACCTGGTGGCATGGAGCTGGTTGTGCTCTCCCTGTGTCTCATGGCACCACATCCTCTGTCAAAGGAGGAAACTAAAGTTCTATGACAAGGTCAGTTCCCGATAAGCCCATATTAATAATTTTATTAACCTTTAGGTAACTGCAAGTAGATTATTTAGTATTTTTTCTAATTTTCTATCCATGCTCAAAGAGAGCCTTATTCACTTCTTTCCGATTAGGTGGTTTATAAGAGCCTCCAAACACAGATTAAGTATTCTGTAGTACCTACCATCATCCTTTTCTTTTCCCTTTTTATCCCATCCAGAGTCATTCAACAACCCTGCCTCTTGCCTGTCCCACAATTTCATAGCAAGTATACATAATATTGTAAACCACAGAAATCCTCCTCCTTCTTACTCTCTAGATCAGATTTGCAAAACACTGGGGGAATCCCCGTGTCTGCCATACCTGATAGAGCACTCCTGGGAGCATTCTGAATTTTAGGCTGCTTCTGAGACCCAGAACAGTATGCCTACCTTTTCCAGTCATGCTGCACCCAGCATTATCATTTGCACCTGCAATGATGCCCTGAATCTGCAGGTTTCTGGGTGCTTGAAATCAGAATCACAGAATCACTCCAGTTTTGGAAGAACCTGGGGAAGCCACAGCCAGCACAACCTCTGTCTCAAACAACTTTCCAATGGCTCACCTCTTCTGCTTGTTGTTGTTATTATCAGAGTGCGTAGACCCTACTTTCAGGGCAGGAAAGTGCGTCTGCAAGGTGCACTCAGACTGATGACGTCCAGTATTTCCCTTGGAGAACACCAGCTGGAGCGTCCCCAGAGCCAACTCTGACACCACTCCTGCAGGTAACTAATACAGACAGATGGCTAATTTGGCTTTAAGCCTGTGCTCCAGGATGTTCTACTCAGTAATCAAGCTTACTTCTGATAATGATAAAACACAACAATTCTAACAAAACATTTGGGTTTATACCAGCATTTCTGATTATTCTCATTTATTTTCCACAACATTGACATTTGCATTCAGAAATCTCAAATTCAAAACATTTACCTTGTTGAAATCAGCTTCTTTTTAGGCTTATAAAATACTTGCAGTGCACTTTTCCCTGAGTATCTTTGTCACTCAAAATTATTCCATTAATAATATTTTGAAATTTATCTTCATGGGTCAAAAGTTCCATATTCTGAGCTGTATTTGTTGTGACCAGTCAACCGAGTCACCTGGTACGATACTGCTCTCTCCTTGCTTCAGTGTAAATATACAGCTGCCCATTTACTTTCCAATAAGGCCTGTACACAGAAAGCTGAAATATAATTTCCATGCATTTTTGAGATAATAAAGCTATGTATGCACCAACTGAAGACAAACTGAAAGGGGTTGTAGATGACATTAAATATCGGTGGAGTTTATTTTTGTGTTATTTCCTTAAATTTATACACGACAGCTAAATGTCCAAAAATATTTTAGGAAATGCATGATTTTTTTTTTTTTAAATTTCTGCCAAAGAGCTAATTAACTAGTTGATTTAAATTAATTAAATTATAAAGAAAGTTAACAGCTGGAGAAAATGGGGGGAAGAAGGCCTAAGACGTGGTAGCAAAATTTGGCCTCAGTAGTCCTCTGTGGACACTTGTGTTTGATTTTAACACTTCAGCACCATAGTGTATTGAGTTTAGTATGAGACAGTTTATAGACAATTGGTTGGTTGACAAATTCTTGACAAATTCAAATGCAGATAGCTGCAAAAAGCATGTGCGCTACCAGCGACATCCTGCAGTAAGAAGGAGCACAGCCCTTTAAGTCCTGTATTCCTGTGGGAAAGTGCTATTTCTTTTCTCAAGACTCTAGGTGTAATAATGGTTCAAAATATCAAAATGACCCAAATCCAGAACAACTAACTCTTTTGTCAAGGCAGGGAGAAGGTATTCGTGATAATTACACTGAATTTTGCTCTCTTCTGAGCTTTGCCACGTGCCTCTCCAGTAAGTCACTTGTGTATATATATATTTGTGTATATATATCTGTGCTTCATCTATTAAATTCAATATTAATATCTTTCTACTTCAGTGGGATGCTTTGATAACACATTCACTAAAACTCGTGATGCAAACAAAAGCTTTTGAGAAAGATCTTTAAAAGCTCCTAGTGAAAGGTCAAAGAAACAAAAAGTAATTTCTTTTCATAGAATCATAGAAAGCTTGGGTTGGAAGGGACCTTTAGAGATCATCTAGCCCAACCCCCCTGCAGTGAGCAGTGTTTTCATTAAGTGCTCGTGGAATTAAAATAATTTTTCCATTTCATTTCTTAAAACTTTGTTTCAATCCCAAGAAGAAGTGTGTCCATTGTCTTTCAGAGACTTTCAAGGGTTCATTTTAGCCAGCGGCCATCTGACACAAATATCTGTCTTCCAAAGGAAAAACCAAAGTAGGTTCACTTGGCATTGACCAAGGGACCAGCAGCAAAGCCTATTTCTCCCATATACATCAGTCACAGCAAAGACAGAGGTTATGTATTCTGCGTATCTGATAGTATATTTTGCCATAGATTAGAGATGCATGGTGGTTGCCAAGAAGAACAATGCTTTTTAAGCTAAACCAGCCTACTCATATTGAAAGGAAACCAACCGGGAATACTCTGACTTACCATGAGACAAATATTAAAGCACCTAGACACCTAATCAAAAGCTTACCAAGCTCCCAATCCTGTAATGTCATTCCTTTTTTTAGCAAAACATAGCTCCAGCAATAAAAGCAGTAGATCAAACACTAGCTACATAGTCTCGTTATTATCTTGGTGGGAACTAAATTGATTTCAATTTCCAAAAAAGGTGAGGCATGGACAAAGAACAACCAAAGCATTTAACACATGGAGAAAGGGACTGTCCTTCCATTTATCTTAACAGTGAGACAGATGTAGGATAGATCACATTTCAGCATTAGTTTAGGTCTGTCTGTTTTTACGTATCTTGAGAGGTTTAATTTTTGCCCTGTTTTATGCAAGAGGAGTTTTGTTATTAACTTGACTGAGACCAGTATATCTTTTTCCAGAGTTTCCTAGCCCTGCCTTACAGGTTCCTGTGAACTGTAGTTGGTATTTTAAACTGCTATTCAAGTATTCACAAAGCAATGAACATATAATTGGGACATCTCTTTTTTCCTGTTTTTAACCGTTGCTTAGCTAATTATGCTCCAGAGACACCATCTGACTTAGCAGCAGCAATGCTGAATAATTCAGAAAAAAGGAATATCAGATGTGCAGAAAGGAAAGCTGTCATGAAAATCCCCAGGGGTCTGTTTTAGCTAACAAATCTGACAGCACATCAGTTACCAGCCCTGCCTCTGGCACTGCGACGAGCTACTACTGCTCCAGCTATTGTTATCATCTACAGATTTTTTGAGTCCCAACAAGAGAATCTCCAAAACAGTACATTGTTCAGACCGAAATGTCTAACTATGTAAAATGGATTAAGGACGCCAAAGTTTACTTTTTCCATTACTATCATATCTCTGGAAGGATGTATATACTGTTAACATTACTCTTACAGGGATAGAAACCAGAGAGAGACCAAAAAAAAAAAGGCTCAGAAAGGCAGAATTCTCCAAAGTAAATATTAACGGACTCTGACCTTATAGCTAAGACCAAGTTTACTTAAACAGATAGCAAATATACACAACACCAGAAGTCTCAAGGTGCATTTTGAATATCAAAATACTAGTCATCCGTGTCACACTTCCAGCTGGAAAAACTTACTTACTAAAATCTAGCTCACCAGTAATATATGCTTATCAATGGTTTTCAGAAATTTCAGAACAATTAACTGGTATAATTCTTCCCTTAAAAATGTATTGTTTTTTCTATGCTATTACACATGCAAATCACAGTAAGAAAATTAAATCACAAAAAGAAAATTAATGTGTCTACTTGAGCTTTTTAATAAAACAGCATCTGTTTTAAGGTAAAGTGATGCTACCAAAGAGTTCAGAGTCAAAAAGGCTTTTAACTTAGATTCACACGGATTGTCTCCCCCCGCAAAACAAGCAGTAGTTTAAATGTAGAGATATTAAATATTAGTTATATCAGGAAGGATCAAATAACTCAGAACACTCCTCCTCCTAACATACAGGACCTATCTAAAATACTTTTCCCTTCTGCCTCCAGCTTTACGAGAACTATTCCCAGTGCCATGCTATTACTATCAACGATGTTGTTGCAAATAAGAAAGTAAACAAAAAAGCTATGTTAATTTCAGGCTTCATTAGAAATGGAAGTGAAAAAACATCAACACTTACTGAGCAAAAATGGACTCAAGTATTGGAAAAGCAACATCAAAGTTCTCAGGGAGTCTTTCAAATACATCTCGTCTTGCTGCTCTCCTGTACATCTTGTGCCCATTACCTCATCAGAACCAAGACTGGATCATTTGAACTTTTGCAAGAATAGCTGTTCCAAATATCCGAGATACACAAGGTCAGACAGTTCAGGAATGGATGAAACAAGTATCAGATAAGCTTTGGAAAGGGCAAGTGCAACTTTAAGATCTATTAGTAGAGATCTTTCCAGCAGATATAGATCAATAGCACTGCTGAGGACTCCTGCAGTATGATGCCGCATACAAATCTGGCCTGCTATTTTCAAAAAAGGACAAATGAAACTAAGCTTAGAGCTGTGCCCGAAGAATCAGAGGAATTATGGATCCGGCATTTTATCTGATAGAAGAGGCTGAAGAAGGCCACTGAATTGAAGACTGAAACAGGATGTGATTTCTCTTTAGCAACAGACCAGGAGATATCTGACAGATCAAATATTTTTAAACAACCTGGTGCGTTCAATTCAATTCCAGAAGACCAGCATTTTCAGAGGTCTGAGGCATCATCTCTGCTGCTGTCAAGTCGCAGGAAGCCTTCTAGTCCTGCTGGTGTCGCGGCTTTATGGGTTGAATTCCGTGTCAGTTCTGCTCTCAGGGTATTTTACATTCTCTATTGCACCCAGAATGTCACAACATGCAGAAATTTACAAGTTCATTTAATAAAGTTTCATAATTAACTTTCTCTGAGTCAAATGGAATCATTAAAAAATCAGCTGTCTTGAGAACTACAGCTATCGTCTCACTAGGTAATTAATATTTCTGCTGGCGCCTATTGTTTACAGATACAGAGCAAAGTGCCTTTCAAGCTTCTTTCATTTATCTTCCACATTTCTGGAAAATTTCTTTTCCAGCTGGGTAATAGCTGTTTTTCTGTTCAGGGCACGCTCCTGTTTTGTGTTATTTCTGTAACTATTTGAAGAAATTGCTCAGAGCAAAAAAAAAAATCTAGAAGAAACCTACTTCTCATTTAGCATCTGAATTCTAGCACTGTTAACACAAACTTCTGTAGAAAAAGATACTTCATTCTAAGTGGCTCGTATGACTTTTTTGTAGATGCACCTGATGGGGCATCTGACCTAAACTGAGTCTGTAAATCCAACAGTATGTGTGTGGGAGAGTTACTATTACTCAGCCCAAGCATCAGATTTCTAGTTTCACCATGCACTGTACTGTATTTATTCTTTACCTGACTACTAGGGAGATTGTGTACTTACTATTCCTCACAAAAGTTAAGCTTTTACCAATGTATCTTTAGTAGGAAGCTTTCTGAAGCCAGAAACTTACTAATTAAGCAGAAATTAAGTAGAAATGCCAGTCAAAAGATTTTAAGGTGCAGGTAGAGGGGACATGACATCAGCTCTCACAGGTGAATGCCCCATCATAAAGAACAAGAAAGCAAAATCTTTGGAGAAAATTACGGTATAAAAGAACACCCTATGCTGTAATTTTGTGTCTGTTTATTCTATGTTCTCCCCTTCTCCCCAGGGAAATGAGGAAGAGGTTGTAGTGTCTGAAAGACAACAGAAGCATGACAGATTCCATCTGAGGCTGAGAGGAGATGATATCCTGACTTGTGAGGAAAAGGAGTAGGGGGCAGCTGAGATTCTGAAATATTCTGTAACCACAAAGGGCCAAGGGCTACAGCAAAATAAGTTCCAGGATTGCATTTGCCCTTTTCACAGCTGTTATCACACTGGAGAGTTATTGTGGTGTTTGATCATCCGCTTTTACAAACAGCATTTCTCTTCCTCTACTGTTACTGAGGGATGAAATCTATTCTGAAAGAAATTCTCATTATCAGCCCACTTTGATATTGAACTTTTTGTTACTAAATTTCAGCCTCTTCTTTTTGCTAACCTCTAAACTGCTATTGGGATTTTTTTGTGTTTTTTTTTTTCCTTTTTTTCCGCTGGATGCCAACACTGATAATCATCCTATGGGTCAGCTGTCTGACTCTTTTGCTACAACAGATTTTTCTGTTTCTTTTTTTAAAAAGTCATTTCTCTACTGACATCTTGTTATGCCTTTAAAGCTTTTTTTGAGTTACATGGGAATAGCTTCCTACAGGTCTGCTGTGTACTTGGCTCTTGGATGTGCTCATGCATTCCCACTGAAAGGATGTGTAGGTGGGTTTAAATAAATTTTTTTTTCTGATTTAAAAATCTTGTTGTATTCTCTTTATTAAGACTGAGGCTAATATGCACAGGTCAACGAGTTTGAAGGCAGTGACTTCATTATATACATGGCCAAACAACTTTGAACAAACTTCCCCTAAAAACTGTGGCTGTAAATGATTTTAATATCGTAAGAAAAACTTTTACAGGTAAAACACTACTTTGATTTCATTTGAACTGACATTTGAATGGGACTTTGCTCCACCAACCAGTAGGTGGCGATGGAAGTCCAGTAATTACTGCAGAAAACAGCTATTTGGCATTCCTTAATACAATTGAAGGTTTGTAAAATACAACTTAACCGAGGTTAGATTTCTTAATAAGCATTAGATGAGACAGATGAAATCTGTCTGCAGTTAAGGCCCATCTATCAGCCTTCCTTGCCTCAGACATTCTTACAGTTTATGGTCAGCTGTGCCCGCGGAGCTTAGGGAAATTTCATATTCAACAAACTATTAATGAAAGTAAAAAGGCAAAAAGTTAAATAGGTGATCAAAAGACATATTTTCTAATGCCTGACCACGTGTTGTCAAGTATTTTAAAAATGCTTCATCAGTATTCTGTTATGCCACATAGAAAAAAAAAAAGGTATAAAAAAAAAATGTGTAGTCTCAGTCATCCCAATACCCACATTTTGACAAGTTTTGAGTCCTTTCATGCCTACAGAAATTATGAGCTTGTTGTTACCTCCCAGTAGATGTATGAATGTTCTTAAAGTATTACCACTTCCATTGAGACAGTCACAATACTCTGTTTTGGTATTAAAAAATTATGAATCTATTCAATTACCATTATAGGAACTAATACTGGAAATTGGTTGCAATAGCAATAATATCTTGTGATTTACGAAAGATGCAGTCATGTCTTAACATCACTCTGCTATAGAATAATAATATCGCTATTTAGCAGAAATGGAAATGCAAACAATTACAGTAATATAAGATAAGGTGTAAAAATTAAGGCAATATAGTTGGACATTTATAATAATTTCTTTGTTTTGGTTATGCTTCTTGATTTAAGGTCAAATGAGAAAACCCCTGAAATAACAGGGTCCATATGATTTAGCTATATCAACTAATTATATATATTGTAACTACAACTAACAAAGGACTATTCTTCTTCCCTGAATGCTCTTTGAACAGTCAGGAACAAAGAAAGATTGTTCTTTGAACAGTTTTGCTGTTTAAACTGTCATTCTGTCAGAAAGAATCACTACAAAATGGGCTAGGCATTAAAACCTACTGCAAAGCAGCGAGCTGGGGACTTAAAACATTTCCTGTGGGCTGAGAACTTAGGAAGTTTGCTCTCCTTCAGCGCCTTTTGGGAGCCTCTTCGAAACCACTACCCTGAGGTCCCCAGACAGTGGTCTGAAAATATTGCTCCAACCTACTTTCTTCCCCACTGTTTACCTTTTCCTCGGGTATTCTGAGAGGCCCTTTGCATGTTCACAATACTTGGAAAGGAAAAAATGTTGTTACTGTTCTCCCACTGTGCTCCTGGCTTATCACCATCTTTTCCACTCCTAATTCACTGCATGTCCACAGGTCATTTGTACTCATGGGAAAACAGAGTGGTTATTTGCCCTAGCACAAAAAAGACAGCGAAGTTCTGCAGAATCAGCTAAACTTTCTGCTGGAGAACCAGGAGAACGGAGGAAGCGGGGTCTCCTCTCTCCTTGCAGGCACCTCATTCTCTGTAGGGGGCAAATGGACTTGTCTAACTTCATGCCTACAGCGCCTCTCCAGCACCGAAAACAACACTTACATACCAACTTAACAACAGGAAACATCAGAGGGGTTGATTTTGCAAATAATTCACTTGAAGAGATAGTTATATGCTGTTTTCCCACAAAGGAAATCGGTATTTTTAGAAATGAGCAAAGCTGATAGATGAATCTTGTTCCCTAATAAAGGACACTGTCTTGGCAGCTTATGGAACAATAAAAGTCAACTGTTTTGAGCCTCATTTGTTCCTGGTCTCTCAAAAGATATGCATAGCATTTTATAAATAAACTAACATGGCAAAATTTGGAGTGTTTATCATAATTTTCACCTCATGAGTTGCTGGAGGCATTTGCCTTTGCCACTTGACAAAACTTGTCTTCCAGGTAGAATACCACTATTTTGGTTACTTACATGAAAAGACAACAGATGCTAGTGTGTCTGGGGATAATTCAGAACATGATCTTGCATGTCTTATTTCTAAGGTCCTCATCATGTCAATACCTATACTGAACTCTCCTAATACTTTAAACAAAACTTGTATTAACTCTCTTTTTCTCACTCAAGTCTCAGATAAAAGATCTGATTCACAGGTAACTGCCAGGGTTAACAACTACAGAAATACGGAAGAGACATAATGACTGTCAGAGAGATGCAAAAACTGCTGATAGCCATTACTAAAAAGCAACCACCTATAACCCAACATCAAAATGGAAATTGTCTCGAGAGAGTATCTGCAAACATTGTCCTCCGTCTGATTCAGTTCAGTGTTGCATTAAAAACTTGCATGGCGCAATTCAGCAACCCTACTCCACGGAGCTTTAAATAGGGCTTTGTGCATAACTGTATCAGTTTGGAACATGTACCCATGAGGTCTTAGACCTTGGTCTCAGGTCTGGAAAGGGATCTGAAGAGCCAGCTGCCATTGTGCTGTAAATCTGATGCCATCTAGAGCATGCGGGGGCAGCCTTGTGTACCATTTTATAAAAGTCTGCTTGGCAGGAAGCAAGGCTTCCAAATCTGACAAATTTTCCAGGGCCACAGAAGTGGTACACGCTGCATTTTTGGCTGAAAATATGGAGGAACCGCTGGATGTATTGTTGGAAAGCCAGAGACTTTGCATATCTTGATCTCTGGCATGGACCAAACAGACATTCTTACAATCAGGATTTAGAACAGAATTTGCCATTTGCATGAACATCAAATAGAGCTCAAATAACATTGCAATAAGCTGTAAAAATTGGAGGGTTAATCAGAATTAAAAAATCTTAGAAAATTGGAGAAGTGAAGTAAACAAAGGCAAAAAAGATAAAATTCAAAATGTTCAGTTACAAAGTATCACACTGATTTAGGGATAATGAAGACAGATCACCTTTTTGGACATGGCACTTCAAATAGATACGAAGACAAATGCTTTGCCTTCAAACATGTAAAATCTGAATTACAAGATGAGGATGATGAACACTTGGCTAGATACCAGTTCTGCAGAAAATGATGTGGAGGTTACACCACAGCACAAGCCTGGCATGAATCAACAGTGTCAAGGAAAAACATAGCCTCTGAGACAGGCAAAGTCACCCGCCTATTCTACTAGGCAATGATAAGGCTTTGGCTGGTGCATTATCTGCTCACAGTACGGAAAAAGTCCAGAGGAGAGCAAAGTTAATAATCAGAGATCTAGAAAACATGACTTATTAAGAGACACTGAAAAAAGTAAGATAATTTACTTAAAATGAACAATGAACTGATCTGACATGAGTCCTCAAGTACTTAAAAGGTCTTCTCCCCGTGTATAGTGTACTTGACAAAACATAAAGGCGTTAAAGCTGTGGCAAGAAAGTTTCTGATTAGATATTATAAGTATGGAAACACTGGCTATATATAAATTTCTTCCCAGCCCCTTCTTTTCATGCTTCTAGCACACACTGCATTGGCAGCTTAATTTCTTCAGAGTGGAAGCCAAAAAGATATCTTCATCTCAGGGCTAAGGGAGTCCTACAGCAAGAGAGCTGGACAGTCAGAATTATTCTATGTAGACAAAAAATCTGAAGATATATATTGGCAGGTGACGATGCTTCTATGCCATGCTTAGTTGATCGCCGCCTCTGAAAAAAGAACCGTGGACATTGGGGGGAAAAGGAAGAAAAACATTGTGATTCTGTGGAGTATCTGGCAGACCCTGCAGAGTAAGGAGGAAATGACCCCTCCCCCCCAACCCCGACTGCTCATAGTGGACAGACACTAAAGGGTATTAGTAAACTTGAGCCAACGAGCATGTATGGAACTTGCATCAATGTACAGATTTGGAAGCTGTTTGGCACACTGAGGGGTCTGACAATATTAGTCATTGGTTTTAGTCTTTTCTTACTCTCTTCTGTTGGAAGCAACTGTAGCACAGATATGGGCTTGAGACAGCAATAGGTCATTCTTTAAAAAACCCACAACAACAAACAGAAATGGAAGTGGATGCAGATGTCAATTCCAACTTTATGCTGGTAAACACTATAAAATGTAAGAGAAGGGTGTTGGTTTTCTCTTTCGTAGTACCAACAGATGTCACCAAATTCTGCATGAAAGTTCTAGAGAAAATGGCTTGAAAATATAAAATTAAAAATAGAAATAATTATTTTAAAAGTGTGATTTCTTTTGCTTCATGGAAAATTGTTCAGACATAATTTTATAATTTTGAAAGCCAAGTCATCTGTATCAACAGCATGTTGATAACATTAAATAGCTCACCTGTAAGCATTGAGCAACATACCTCTGTCTTCTTCTTGGCCAGCATCCCAGTCTTTTTTATGTAAAGAAATATTAAATTCATGTGCAGAAACTACTTAGTTTTCTAATTACTGGTAGTTTTGGTGACCCACTCTATGAATCTGCCCCAGCATATGGGCATATAGACTATCAAGCTCTAAAGTTAATACTTGTGTGAAGTAGTAGGCTAACAGCTCTAGAAACATTACATTCAAGATGTTTACATTTCTATGCTAACCATGAAGCTCCAAATGTGAAAGAAAATTGGTGTTGTGGTTTAACCCGGCAGGCAGCTAAACACCACACAGCCGTTTGCTCACTCTCCCCCTCCCCAGTGGGATGGGGGAGAGAATCAGAAAAAAAAGTTAAAGTCGTGGGTTGAGATAAAGACAGTTTAATAGGACAGAAAAGGAAGGGAAAATAAAATAATAATGACAGTGATAATGATGATGATGATAATAATAATAATATACAAAGCGAGTGATGCACAATGCAATTGCTCACCACCCACCGACCGATACCCAGCCAGTCCCCGAGTAGCGATCGCTGCTCCCCGGCCAACTGCCCCCAGTTTCTATACTGAGCATGACATCATATGGTATGGAATAGCTCTTTGGTCAGTTTGGGTCAGCTGTCCTGGCTGTGCCCCCTCCCAGTTTCTTGTGCACCTGGCAGAGCATGGGAAGCTGAAAAGTCCTTGACTAGCATAAGCAGTACTTAGCAACAACTAAAAACATCAGTGTGTTACCAGCATTATTCTCATCCTAAATCCAAAACACAGCCCTATGCCAGCTACTAGGAAGAAAATTAACCCTATCCCAGCTGAAACCAGGACAATTGGAAATATGAGTTTCCACAGAAGCAGAAAAAGCATAGCTACTTTGGCACTGCAGCATCAAGGCATTATGAACAAAATTTGCTCCCTTTTGTCTTGGGAGGCATGAGCCACTAGCAACATCCAAGTGAGAAGTTGTGTATCAAACCTGAATCTACCCAATTCAACTAGTACATAGGACTCAAGTAATTGCTTGAGTGATTCTTATGAGGTCATAAAAATTATACCAGCAGCAGCAGCTTTTTATCTTTGATGATTTTGGGGTTTTTTTTTGTTATTCTGACAGGTTACACTCTCTGTAGAGTTCTCTCTTCTGACCTGGCCTTCAGAGAAAATGTACTTGTTGTACAGAACCTCTACACTGAAATCCAACCAAAGGCAGGAGAAAATGATTGAATATTCATATCTTCACTCATAAATGGTGTGTTAGTATCAGCATTTTTCATTTAAAAAAGTCTGAGATTTTCATGGTGCCACAGGTGGACGGCAGTTTGTAAAAGCTATTGTTATCTCCACTAACAGTCTTCTACAGACCATAGCTTGTCAAAACAATAAATCAAGACCTTAAATTACGCAAACTCACACTGGCTGGAGACTGCTTCTCTGTAGAATAATGCCTTTGCATCAAACATTGCTGTAGCACAGTTTAAAACAGTATATTATATTCAGGCTTTAAAAAACCAGACAATTGTTTCTGGTTGTGAGAGGTTTTATGAATATGTTTATAGGCAGAAATCAACCATAAAAGACACAGACTATAAAGCACTGGGAGCTACAGAACAGAAACCATTGTCCAAAGCACTTTCTAAACTTCAGAAAATTGTCATAAAATTGTAAAAGTACTTGTCAGATTTGAAATGCAGTCTTAGCAAAGACTTTCTTTGCACCAACATGTTGTTAAAAGTATCCATAAATACTGAAAATAAGAAGCTGCAGAAAAGAGAGTATTTCTGAGAGTACGTCATTCAAAGAAAAGAGCATGCTGACAACAGCTTACATAATAATACGATTTTACATATACAAATCGACAGAAGGTGCCAGGTAACCTTCCAATCGAACACACAACTGGCTACATTAAGGTCATACATTACATACAAGGTTGAGAGTCTGTGATGCAAGGGAAGAGAAAACTGTACTGATCACCTAATTTCATCCCTTTAGTATGTCCAAAATGTTACAAAAAAGTACATCCATAAACCATAAATGGCCCCTATTACTGTAAGACCTCAATCCTATAACCTTTGCCAGACTCATACCCAAAGCAGCCTTGCGATGGTGGGGTGATTCTATTCCTTTTTTATAAATGGGAAACTGAATACAAGAACTAAAATGAATGTCTTGCCAGAGGTTACAAAGTTGCTTCTACTTCCTCGGCTAGCCCAGTATTTGCCAAACTATTGTTCTGGTCCTTTGCTAGAATTACATGATTCTCCAGCTTTGTCTCCCTTCAGGAGAGGCAGAAGGCAAACAGACTGTCATAGAAAGGAACCCTCAGAGAGCAAGGAGTGGCCATATACCAAAAAACTACTAACTTTCCCAGAGAGGTGCTAGAAGTCTTGGCATCCAGTAAGTAGCGCAACACTTCCCTCATCAGTTAGGATTTCCATCTTGAGTTGCAATTCAATAGCAATGCTGTAGGACTCACCCACACCTTTCCCTCCCTCCTATATCACAAAGTTACACCACCATAAAACTGGTCCGAGGAGCTGTGCAGCCCTTTCCTATCCTAACTGATCTGTGCTATATTAATCTTCTCAATTAGTTTGTGTTTTTTCCAAAAAGATATTTGAGTTGAATTGTTGATGTTTTCTTGTCTGGTTAAAAATATATTGCTGCTGGCATGAATGGACACTGATGCCCGTTTTCAGATTGGGCATGCGATAACATGAATTGATGTAACGTAAGTGCTGCCAGGAAATAAAGAGCAGTCATCCCCAGCAGGCTTGAGCATATCAAGCCTCTGCTTTAAACTTCCACAGAGCTTTTAGCCCAGACAGGCTATTAAATCATATAAACTGACATGCTGTATATCACAGTCCATTATAGTAACACGGTTATCCTATTAGTTTAAGTGGCAATTGCTTGGGTTAGGCAAACTCCTCCAGAGACTAGAGTGCTTGCACCGCAGAAACAAACAGCCACACAAGAGCATGCTCTTATGTCCCAAACCCACATATCCCATAAGGCCATGCTCCCAAACCCCTGCCATGACAGAGAAACAAATCAGTGAGAAATAATAAGCCAAAGTATTCCTTGCCACAAAGGAGGTAAACATCTCTGGTCCTCCCTGCTTATAGACTAGAAGACAATTTCCCAAGTCATCTCAAATTCTGCTGAATGATCACTGACCCTCACTCCATGAGTGAACATCATCGTGACATGATGATGATTTCACGATTGTCTGACGATTTCCCACAATACATCAGAACACCAATTTGCTCTGTGTTTGTTTACACAATCCTGAATGCATCACTGGAAAATAGCATGAAGTCCCCTTCAGAATATATTGGGGTAGACATACATGAATCGCACGAGAAAAATCACTACAGCCAATTGTGATGAGCTGCAAGTGTGACAGATCAGTTGAATGCAATATAAAAATTCTGTTGTTTCCGTGGCACATGAAAAAGGGAAATCAACAAGGAGTTCACAGATTTAGTCTCTGGATGGGAAGGCAACATTATTAGGGGTGAAGTCCAATTTCCATGCCTCTAAGGGTTCAATGTATCCTGAAAAACAGCAACACAGATCTTTCAGAAAAATAGCAAATCTTAAAGGTTACCCGAGATCCATTTATGGAATAGTTGTTAAACCTTCCTAAACACTACAATGAGCATAAAGCAATATCCAATAATTCACATAGGAGCTTTGATTGAAAATACATTTTATATGGCTATAGTTTGGTTCAGTGAAACCTATGGGAAACTTGGCGTGGCCAGTGACAAACTACATGTGAACCAAAATGATAAATTTTATAGATGAATGCAGCCTGATGCAAATGCAGTTATAAATTTGTCATGTGACTCCCCGGTTGGTGCTAGTACATCATCTGTACCTGAATTTGACACTGGGCAGGCCGGAAGCTTCTGAGAGCATTATACAGTCCTAAAGTCATAAACATCAAGCCAAATCTTGGTGTAAAGCTACTTGTTGTGAACAACTGCAGAGGGCCTGAGAATGGGTGTTGGGTGTACATCAGGAAAAGCTGAGATGTGGAATGAAGCTCCAAGTTCTTTCACAGCAAAGGGTGGAGATGCTGCCTGAGCAGCACTGCAGGTGTATGAACAATAAAACATGCCCATGCTCACACGGCAAATGGATGAGAATGCCTAGATTCTTCACAAGAGGGATTCTGAATGGAAAGACTGCATCCAGAAAGACATTGTCCAACAGGAGAGGGCCTGTCAAACACCCACCATAGTGCAGTACAGTTAAAAAAAAAAAAAAAAAAAAAAAAAAAAAAAAGTGGGGAAAAATTTATTCCAGAAACACTAGCTCAGCTGGCATTGGAGCTCAGTAAGCTCCATGCTACTGTCACACTAAAAGCCTACCTCATAATGCTTCAGTCTGTTGTGTCAACAGCAAACACTCTGTTGATGTCTGCTGCAGCAGTATTTTGATCATGTGCAGATGGAAAACAAACGTATCATTCAGATAATACAATGACTGCTCTTAGGTCTTCTGTAGTTTGATCTGGTTTTATGTACATTATTTCTTAGACTGATGTGACCTTTTCTGCTTAACACACATACTGAGCTGGCATTTTAAGTGAGGGAAAAAACTCATCAGTGCGATTTTTGGATCACGTACCCATTATTCGCTGGTGTTTTACTAAAAATGCTGGCAATTTTCCAGTTCATTAAGGATCAGCAGAGATCTGATGCTGCTGGCAAGAAATAAAGCTATTAAGATACCAATAGTAAAATATTTAACCTAAATAAAAAAAAAATCCCTATTGCTTACAAAATAGTAACATAATAATTACGGTGCTGGCTGAAGCCACTTCTAGTTTTAGTGTATATGCAACTAAAGGAAAACTGTTCTGTCTCTTTAATTCTATAGAAGCTGTCTTGGTCAATTAAGTTACTGATACCTAAAATGGTTTGTAACATTTACCGTCGTTCTTGTAAGCAAGGTATTAAAAGCTTGAGGTGTCAACAGAGAAGGCCCTAAGAGAAAAGCAGTACTGACTTTGAAGTAGAAAGTAAGTCCTTCCCCAAGCAAAACTCATACTGATTATTTAAAACACTTCTATGCCCTCGCCATTGTAGGCAGAGTGTACTTTTGAGCAAAGATACTGTCCTAGCGCAGCCAGCCTTCAATCCTGCTGCCACTTGTGGGGACAGACATGGTGGTTCCATGTGCAGTGCTGCTTTTCCACCTGCACTGCTCTGATGCAGATCCTGCGATGGGGAAAACAAAGGAAGACTCTTACTGATTTGTGTAGGAACTGGGAAGCCTTTCCACCTTTCTGGGGAGACGACTACTCAGATTACAAGAGATTTATAGGTTGCATTGTCCTGTAAGTTGTTCCTGGTAAAGCCATTTATCTTCATGTCTTACAAATGCAGGCAGGGCAAGGTTGGTATCAACTGCTGCCATGCCGATTGTAACAACAGTTCATGCAAAACCGCCGCATCTGTTCTGTACTCCACAAAGCCTCATCTGTTCTAGAAAGTTTCCGATGAGTACCTCCTCTTCAGGCCTCTCTTGTCTTTGAGGTGCACACTACAAACGTGCGAAATGGCTGATAAGCAACCCTGTAGCTACACTGGCAATATGTAAGTTTTACTTCTACACAAACTTTAAATGCTGAACCAAATCCTATGATGTGCTAGGCGACTTTGAGTAAATGGCAAGACATTACAACTGCTCAGAGGACCAGGAAGACCTGTGGAAGAGCAACAGAGGCTCTAGCAACTCCAGAGTGTTATGTGATTGCACGAGCTGCATCTGTGTCGTGGAGTGGTCACATTGGCAGCTGATGGAAAGTACTTCATCAGCACTTACACCAATGCAAGATGAAGACTGATGGGCCTAGATAGAAATAAGTAAAAAGGAACAAGTAGAATAATGAAAATAAGCCCACTGAATGCCGCAATTACCTACTTCTCCCTGTACAGAACTGGTCATTCCCTGGATATAAGGGTCAATTTCTGCATGAATCAGATCCATTACTTCAAAACAGTGCAGAGTCTGGGACAGAGATGCTGGTTTTCTGTTGCTATTGTTTCCAGGTTTAGTTTTGGAGAGGGGAAAATGCTGAGTTTTTAAACTGCCAGAACCTGCAGCATGGAGTTTCAGCCAGGGCTGCTGACAGCATCAGAGCCAGTCCTGCTGCCAGCCCTGCTGGGATGCATGCTGTGTGAGAGACCTGGAGACTTTGCCACATTGAACCATGCCTGTCTGTCTGTCCTCTCTCTGCTGGTGCAGATTAATCCTAGCTGATCCTACATGAGAATAATTACAAGAAAAGAAAAGAAAAAAGGATCTACCTTTGTGAAGAGTAGAAAATCATTCCTGTGAATAAGCTGATCTATACAATACTGGGATCAGAGGCTGGCTTATCAAAAATGATTTACAAATCAGCTCGACGCTGTTCAGGTTTGACAGCCCTGTGTTTAAGTTACAGCAATACATATACAGTAGCAATATCACCAGTCATAAACAAAGCATCTGCTGGCAGAACGTGGACTCAGCTATTGATGCACATATTGCATCGTTCTCAAGCAAAGAAAACATTAAACTGAAGTCTGTTCAGGAAGTGCTCTGTGGAATAAACAGAATAACTGCAGTCACATTCACTCCTTGTCCAATGCCAACACTTTCTCTTAACTACAGGTGTGTACCTGTTTCTTTTATGCACAACCACTGGGCCACGAAAAATTGGAAAGATTTGTGTTTCCAGGCACAGCTTGGAATTCTGCAACTTGCTGCCTTGATCTTTTTCCTAGTTTGGGGGTTTTATAAACCTATATAGAAGCTGTTTGCTTCTACTACCTTTCATTAGCACGACGTGGCCTACATGGAAATTTCTGGGCTTGGGTTCTTCTGCTACAGTTACCTTGTTTGCTTGTTCTGATTCATGTTCCCACTCTCCCCTTTATCGCTACTTACTCAAAGGGGTCGCTGGGATCAGCTCTCTGGAGCTCTGGAGGAATCGGTATTCTTTTGTAGTACATTTCCCAGTCAAAAGCTCCTCGCATGGCATCCCCCGCCTGTGCCTCGTAGCCAAAGTGATTGTGGTCAATGACATCGATCATAGGACACACGATGGTTTTGTGGTTTAGTGCAATCTGGTCTGAAAAATGAAAGTAGAAAATAGGAAACGGCATGTCTAGTCAAGCCATCTATCATATTACTGCAAAGCGAATCCCACAGGTTTTCTGATGTTTGAAGATTGCTTGCTTTGTTCCCTATGGCCCCCAAATCATTTCATTTTTCAAATCTGTATCAAGCCTTTATCTAAAGTGGACTTAATGCAGTCGGGCAATGATTAGAAGCATTTACAGTTCTTTAAAGGGAGGCATATCCCTGTGAGACCTACAGGAGTCCAGTCATCTGTATCTCTGTCACTTTGCTACTCTGAGCTGTCCCTAATCTGTCAGCTACGGAACAAGTCAGCAAGCAAAATGTAAAAATACTCCTTCAGCTGTGGGGAGTGTGTATGGCAAGCTCCTGCGAGAGAGATTTGTGTTCCCAAATGTGAATCTCAGCTCTTGCAACCATTCAGCCGCTGTTCCTGTGGCTCTGGTGTGTATCAGCTTTCAGATCAAATGTTATAAATTAAAGGCAAACTCCAACATGAGGAACAAAACAGGGCTTGTGTCCTTTTTTCTACCAATCTTTGAGATATAAAGAAGGCCCCACAGTATTATTCTTACTCACCTGTTTTCTAAAGAAAGGAGTTTTTGTGGTTTGGGTTTTTTTTAATTAGAACTGTGAGGCTATATCAAATTCCTATCTCTAGTATAAGAGCAGGGTGGGCCTGAGTCTTTGGTGACTCCTGTTGCTTCATCCCATAGAGCTCCTCAGAAAAGAATGAAAAGTAAAGAAGATATCCCAGCTGCAAGAATTAGGCAGAAGAATAATGGTTTGAAATGAGGAAGTAGAGGGAATATTTGTAGCTGCGTTAGCATGAAAGGGCAGCAGAAAAACTATCTATGAACCCTTGAAAAAACAAAATCTCAAAATTCCAAGCATAATAAAGCTTTTTCTCCAAATAGTAGCCTTGATTCTTTACAAAATGTAATACATTGTAGGGCCTATGTGGAAAACTTGTTTTGTGTTTTTAAGCATTAGATTTCACTGGTGCTTGGTAATACCCCCAAAAAATCAGAGGGCTGAGTGTGGAATGAGCACTTAGATAGGAAGGCAGGTAATACTGGTGTAATGATTTATAACACAGATTCTGCTTCCTTGCTTCTGAAGGATTGAAATTAAGAAAAAAGATTGTTAGCAAAACATCTGTAGTTTTCATGTTTATTCTCAGTTGTTTACAGACTGTCCAAATGGGGGAACAATGCCAACTGCTAGTAAGAGATTACTGTGCCTGGAAGTTCAGCAGGTTTTTACATCCTTATCCTTTAATAGTGAAATAAATGTAACGCACAGGCTCTCACAAAATTCTAGGAAACTCATCTCAGACATAATGGCTGCATTACTGTTGCTATTGCCAAATATAATTACATTCACTGGTATACTGTGTAGTGTTATCTGTAATCATTATGTAAAGTCATTTTTACACAATCTCTTTCCTGTGATGGTCCTGCTAATAGTTATAGGGCTTATAATAATCTGTCTCTGATCCCCCTCCTTCTAAATTGATTGGAGGAGAGAAACTAAATGGGATTGATTTGGCTGGAGCAGGTCAAAGGTAGACTCACAATACATTAGCATCCTTCTCTTCATCTTTAAAAGCCGCTGCCTTTAAATAGACTGAAGGATTGGAAATCGCCAAGTCACATCCAGAGATAGCCAGGGAGAAAATTATTTGAGCAATGCTCAAACTCAATCCCAGTCTTCCTTCCTAGAACTCTGCAAGATTTTTGCAAATAAGATGATGCCTACCTGCCTATTCTTGTGTGTATCTGCAGAACTTAATTCTCAGCCCCAGAAATGTTTCAGAGATGATGAGGAACCATGGGAAGATCTTGATTTTTCAAGAAACTGGGGTGTTTGTAGTTGTGCATACCAAAAGGCAGAGTAATCAAACTTGCAGCCTCAATGTTTCTTTCAGTATGCCTAAAATAATGAATTTTGCATACATACTTCTTAGGCTCAAATGTAGCCCCAATATGAGCTTAGGAAACAGAAACAAGGGTGGTAGGGCTAGCTTATATTTCATGAGAGTGCTAGTATCATAGCTTTACAGATGCGAACACGCTGCTGCCTTTGCCAGCCACTGCTCTTTATCCCACCTGCTTCTAATGCAAGAGTCTGGAAGTCATAGCTGAAATGCTTTACGGTTTCTGTTCTATTGCGTTCACTCATCATCCTCTCACAAATTCCTACTGGTCTGAAAATTTCCATGCATTATTTCAATGTACATATACTGCAGATAAAGGGAAGAACAGACAGATAAGCATCATCGTATTGTAAAAATCTTGCAGATTTGAGGGAAAGCATGGGATCAAGAGGGAACATTGCTCAGAGCTGTCTCCCTAGCAATTTTAAGCAATATGTACATACATACTTGAATTCAGCACTTTTACTATCAAGCAGAGTGTGCACATGCAACAATAAACACAAGTTTTCAATATTGGGGAAGTCACTATCGCAAAAATGTAGGTTTTATCATTATGAGAAAGATGCACCCCTTTAATTTCAAGTGCTTGTTTCAAATCGGCCTGGTTAAAGTAACAATGCCACATTGCAAATACTCTTATTTTCCTACTTAAATATGTGATTACAGATGGTGACAACATTTGAGTGGCTCGGCAAATTATCTTTTGTTATCTGAGTTGTCATAAGTACTTGTACTCTCAGTCTCCCCACTGGCAAGTAATGCATCATGTAAGTGTTGTGGAGACGGACAGCTCTAGCTAGCAGGTGTCTTGATAACTTGCTAAGCATGATCTATTCATAATATAGCTTTAAGTCTTGGTCAGGAAAAAAGTCTGTTTTGACAAACTTAGTTCTGGTAGCCTATGGCTATTGTCCATCTCCGCTTTTACTGCTCCCACAGCAACACCAGCAGAAGGAAAGATGTGCCTGCATCTTTCAGCTGGTTTGCCGCTCAGTTTCTTACCTGCAATAACTGCGACTTCACACTACACTAGACTCAACTATGGCAGCTGGAGCCCAAGTCACATCTCTCCTGCTGATTTTATACTGAGGAGTGATAACAAACAGCTGTGTTTGCCAACATTTTTACATGACTACAGCTGCCTGCTCAGTGAACATGAGGCAAAACTCTCTGAGATCTCAGAGTGGCTTATCTCAGTTTAGAAACTCATTTAAGCTAAAGAAATAAACTAAACAAAGCTTAAAGAAAATAAAGAAAAGCCATTTTGCACCTGTTTTTAAGAAAACAGAACAAAGGACTGTCACTGAAAACAACTATGGCTCAGCTCCACAAAGCTATTTAGATCCCTAACAAGTACCGAAATAACTCAGTCTTCCTTTGGTCTAAAAAGTGATAGTCAGTTCTGGAAATATAAGTTAGATGCCTAAATAACTCTGAGAACTGTCTTCAAGTGATTGCTCTTGGTCCCCCCCCCCAGCTTGCAAGGTCTCATTTTGAAAAAAAAAACAACCCTGGTTTGGAATAGTGGAAACCACTGCCCCTCTCAGCAAAGACTGGCAGTCTTCACTCCAGAGCAGGGCTGAACTGGGCTCCTGTTGAGGACTTTTCACTACACATGGCATATCCAATCAGAGCTAAACCAGGGCAGCTTCAAAGCAATAAATACTCAATATATCCTCTGTTTTGGTTTTCTTGAATGACATTCAGTCAAATGCAGTGTTGAGTAAATCACAAGATAGATCTTTTGATAAATACTTGCAAAAATGTATTAACTTTTCTATAATTAGTAGCTAGGTGTTATCTGATTTCAGTATAGTAAATATTTGCCACCTAATGGTTATGAGAAAGTTCTCTCATCCCTTTTGGAAAACATGGCATAGGGCATCCTTAAATATACAAGCTGTGTATTCATTCTCTATTTGTCCTTCTTCATGTAACACTCTACTTTTGCTTTCAAAAGAAAGATTGATCCTGGGCTCCAGTGTTCTCAAGATTAATTTCTAGATTCTCTGGCTGGTTAGCTAAGGGTATTTCTACTACATATGGAACAAGAAATATCTCGTTCCACTTGAGAACTAAGGAGAACTGGGACTTGGTCCCTGATGAAGCTTCTCTCATCTTTCCAGTTTTCTGGCTTGACGCTGAGGGTTGTGATCATCAGTTCAGTACCTAACTGCAACGTAACTGCAATTATGAATCCTTTGTGACCATTCTATTTATTTTTCAGTTTTTACAGGGTGAAACCCAGCTAGATGTACCTTCATTTCAGGCAAGAAAGCAAGAAAAGGAACTGGGTTTGCAGCTTGCAATTTTCCCATGTCTAAGTTAGCAAAATAGAAGGGTTACATCTCAACTGCAGTAACTTAGCAAAAGACTTCAGAGGACAAGAGTGAGAATCTTCCTGAGTTTTTTTCATTAGTGGCAATGTATTATGCATGGTGGGGCAAAATCAGAAAGCAGAGGAAAGGTGGCTTTAGAATATGCCAGAGTGTTTAGTGGCTATTTGTCAGGGCTGCTTGTGGAAGGCTTGTTGAAACTTGTATTTCCCTCTGCTCCTTTATGCCATTTGGGCTTTACGTGAAGACATGGAGGTTATTTTAAAAATGCTGATGTTGTGATTAAGGGCAAAGTGGTAACAAGGGGATAGACTGTATGTGTAATCTCATACGAAAGCTAGAAAGGATGCATATTTGGAATTTTGTACATTGTCTTGTTACTGATCTGAAGAAAAACTAGTTACTAGTATTTTTTTTGGTCTCAAGTGATAGTTCATTAGCAGAACAGCATCTCTTCTTGGCTGCAAATGCTTTATCAGTTTATTGCGTGGCCAAACCAGTCCTAGCAACAAAATTCAAGAAACAATACCCATTACTCGGTGAAACCATATCCTGTCACGTACTTACAACATACTCTTTTAATTAATACAAATTTCTTTAATAGCAAACTCAGAAATTTTGTTTGGCTTTGCTAGCAAAAAAGCACTCACTTTGCAAAGCGCATACACTTTGCATGTACTCAGGTAGAAAAGGAGACATTTGTAGAAAGGTGGACATTGTCTCTTAAAGTGAAATCCTAGAGTACAACAATTGATTCTTTCCATTCCTTTGACTAATGGAGCTTTGCCAGCTGCAGCTGGAATCCAGCAAGGCAGTCAATAGCAAATCATTCTTTCTGAGCTTCCTATTGTGAATGCAGTTGTTACTGGATTTAACTCTGAGGTCTTGGATACATTTACAGCAAAAGCTGTTTTAATGGAATGTGGAGGACTAGAAAGGAGTACAATACCTGCGTAACAAAAGTTTTCAGGTGGATACTAAGGGCATAGCATAATACTAGATTTAGCAGTGTGTTTAGTGGTAGTAATAATAAAATAAATCAGAACTCCATAGGCCAAAGTGACACTTGAAAATTTTACTAGTTCTTTAGTCACAAGAACCATAAAATGGAGCTGCTCGCATTTCTCCAAGTTCTCTCTCATACTGACTCTTCAGACACTGCAGCACATATCCAAACACTTCTATACAGTGTATGTCCTGCTTATTGTGGGACATGGCTTTGATTGCTTAAGCTATGCTGTACGCTCTAATTTTAATGGCTGATGAACGCTCATACACTTACTAAGCAAGGGAGGCAGCCAATTCACGTTGACTTCACAATGGGAATCCAGAAATGTCAAGACTTCTCCTCTAGCCAGCGAGGCTCCTAGCAGTCTGGTCCGAATGAGCCCTTCTCGTTTCTTGGTACGTACAATCCTCACTTTGGCAAAACGGACCATGTATTCCTCCAGCTTCTCTTTTAAATGTTCTAGAAAGAAGGGCAAAAAAAGCGTCAGTGGTGCCAGGCCTGGAGGAGCCAACAGAAGGACAGGTTGGCATACAACCTGCAAGCAGCTTATCTACTTCCATCTCTTGTCACTTCAAGTCCTCCAAAATGTGCCACAAATCCTCTCTGAGACGGTTCCGAAAGTGCAAATGTTCTCTGTTTTATCACACAGAGGAAGACACTAACACTCTGGACCTTTTACTGCAGTTACTACTGGCAACCTGCCATCCACGATATAATCGTGGCCAAAACAACTGCAGGATATTCATCCATCCTCTGGTTCCTGCAGCCCAAGGCCAGATGAATATTCTGGCATGCTGTTTTATAAACAGTGTCCTTTCCAAGTGGGTTTCCTATAACAACTAATTATGAAGAACTATGTGTGGAAAGCAATTTTTAAAAAGTAACCATTAAACTAGCATGATTAGATTGTTTTTGTAACGGGAAGGGAAACAGACATGAAGGAAGATCTTAATAGTTGGATACTAGTGTGAAGCAAACGGACAGCTGACTTCCTAATAAAATTAAGCTGCAAATGTAGAGCTGTTGATAGATTCTCTTATCTGCATAACCTGGCTCTGTTTGTATCACAAAACAGCACCTTTGGGAACTTTTTTTCTTCTGACTAGAAACACACACTAAGAATCATAAAAAAAAACCCCAACGCAAAAAAACACCTTAAAGTTTTGCCTCTTCGTAAATACATCTACAACAGAAATACTGATCTTTTGTCTTCGATATACCACCTCAGCTTGTCAGACTCGTTACTTTGGAAAAATCTGATAATTTCATTTGGCAGGGAAAGAGGAAGAGAAAATCTCAGTGTCCAATAATTAAAACTCATGATAAGCCACATTTGGTGATGCTAGGGGTTGCAAGCTAAGTCTCACTGAAATGGGTTTGCCAGGTTATGACTGCTTCTTATATCAGCTACTAATTCTTTGGACTTGTGTGGTCAGTACAGGCCTTGATCCAGACCTTGCATCATTAGAGATTGTAAGAAGTTTGCTGCAGACTACCCGAAAGGACTATTATTTAGCAGTACCCTTGAGCATATAAGGCTGACACATAGATTAAAGGCAAAAAGCAAACAAGTCACAGTGCAGAGAGTACAGAACTGTGTTAAAATAAAATCAAGCTCCACTGAAATAGAGCTTCCTGCACATGCTCCTTCTTGTCTCTGCTCCTTTCCTTCCTAGCTGACCAAGGCACAAGACTTTCCAAATCTACCTGCATATTAGGAAGGAGTAGAAACATTAGTGTGTAATTATATGTATTTAGTGGGAGAGTACTGCATGGGATGCTTCTCTGCACTGAGGAATCCTGATGTATGCTGACACAGAAGAGGGAGCAGCCTGAGACCTGGGAACATCGGCTTGCAAGGCTTACAGAACAGACCAGGGGTTTTGGGATGGGGAAACTGAATGCTTTGGAGATCTGCTGAGTCAAGAGAGTGGTTTGTATTCATAGTACTAACCAAGAGAAGTACTAGATCAAGTGAGAAAGACCAAGTCTGAGACAAAAAAAAAAAAAAAGACATTCAGATAAACATCAAATGTTTTTGTCTTCTACTCTGTGGCTGATTGTAGAATACACAGATTTAAATTCTGAAATACTGTTCATCTATGGTTGGACTCAATGATCTTAAAGGTCTTTTCCAGCCTAAATGATTCTATGAAATAAGAAGAAAAGAGGTATCCCTTTTTTCACCCCATTTTGCTACTTATGTACACAGTAAAAACCAACACAATCCCCCAACAGTTGCAATGATAAGACATGTACAATGTCTCTGAATGATGATCTTTGTATGACCAACCATAGTCATGGGACAAGGGCTGTGTGCCACTCTGACTCATTTTTAGGTACCAGCTACAATTCAGTATTGTGACTGAACTGAGGTTAAATCACATCTTAGATCATTCTGTGGCCACATGCAAGACTGTCTAAAGCATATATTTATTGAACTGTTTTCCTGTTTTTATGAGCTCCATTGATGCTATTCCCATAGTGTAGGAAAATAGAAGAAGGGAAATAGACCTTAAAAACAAAGATACAAAGACCTTGCAGGTAATATAAAGAAAGTCTGTTAGGGCTGTCAATCTGCGTTTTTTTCTGTTGTAAATTGTGTCATCTTATAGCCATGAAAAATGAAACTGTTTCAAAGTGACAGGATATTACAAAGTTCCAAAGTAAATCAAACCTAATCTGTTAGGTACCGTAGCTTCTGTTAGTCCTCAGCCACTGGAAATTTCCTGTAGTTCTTTAAGGTCATCTAACCCTTTCCCCTCTGATCTCTTCCACCCACAGGTCTTAAGTTTGTTTGCACTGAAGAGTGCATATGAACCCCGCATCAAGAGCAAGACTGCATTGTTGCACACTGTGCGGACAACTAGTAAGAAGATTCAGGTTACTCAGCCTGAAGACAGCTCTCCAACTATGCGATCAAGCACTTAACACCTTGGCTATAGTGCAAACCCTCCATCTTCACCTGCCTACCCTCAGAGATGGGTTCACTGATGAGACTCTGGTTGATCTGAGGATCCTACTACATAGCTCTGAGTTTGGCTACGTATCAGATATGATTGCTTTACTCTTTTCTGTGAGCTGGTTCTAGGCAGTTTCCATCTTTGTACATGAAGGCAGCTACCAAGGAAGCACCTCAACTATCTGATGGAGAGAAGCAGGAACCTTACTTGGACAACCTAAGTTTAAATTGTTCATGGTGTTGGTAGGCTCTCTGTTGCCCGTACAGAAATTCAAGGCATGCCTGAATTGGACCTTCACTAGTTAAGTGTCACAATGGCTAAGGTAAGGCCCTTGCAATAGACAGTTTGAATATGGCCACCACTGGTGCTTAAATGAACTAATACGAACGCACTCTTTTTGTGCACTCTGATTGTTATCACTTGTCTTGGGCCAAATAAATTCAGTGAAATTCAGTCTCATACAAAGGACTTAATTTCATTCCTTTCACATCTTACAACGAGCAAATGCTGAAAGCTGAGTGCCTGCCTCTTCAGGAAAACACTTCAGGGAGAGATGATGTAAACTATCATATTACGATACATTCTTTTCTGTTCTTATATCAGTTGCTAAATAACAAAAGAGCTGAATAATATAATTTGATTGTCATCAGTTGTATTGGAGCTTGAACTCCATAAAATCAATGGCAGTTCGTACTGTTCTTTCACTGCTTCAGGTTCCTTGCAAACTCAGGAAAAGAGGTATCTCAAATTTAAAATATTGTAATTTTTTGGGGGCCAGAATAATACCTGTAATTATGTGGAACAAACAAGAGTTCTCTATACCACCTTCCTCCCTCTCTCTCAGATAACTCTTCACACATTTCAGACAGCATGTCATCTGATTTGTGAAGAACTGCATTAAAACATCCAGCACATCTTTTGATGCCAGAATCACATATCCCAGAATTGTTTTCATCTACTCAATTAGCCCCATGATTGAATAATTTTATTATTTTCTCCTTGTCGCTCAAAGAAGAACTCGCAAAAAGGCAGAAGTGTACAAGTAAAATTTGTATGTCTTGTTCACACAGAATTCTAAATGCATTCTCATTTAGACATATCTGGTAGTAATCAGGAAGAAAACAAAAGTAGTAAGTGTTAATTTTTATAGGTCTTAGTTAGACAAGTAACATAAAAAGATCAGGTCTACTTAAAAATCAAAGTACATAGATTACTAGAGATACATAAGGTACCTAGATTTGTTAGAACAGCTATACGTTAGTAATATCCTAACAATAAGTCATGACATAGTCAAACAGATACCAGTAACAATACCTAGCATATCTTTAGTTTTGAGATTTGGCCAAGATGACAGTTCGGGAATTTATTTGGGAAAAATTCTCAATCACTACAAAAACATCATGAAGTATTTAAGTTCAACGACCAACTCCAATATGGTTGTGAGAATGAAAATATCTTAAAGTGGAGGAAAAAAATCCCTTTTGGGTCCATAAGTAATGATTTTTTAAACTTAAATCAATATCAAAGTGCTCTCATATTGTATTTTCCCCTGCAAGGTCTTGTGGCACTATCTGTTTCAAATCTCTAAAAGCAGAAACAAACACCGAGTAACAGCCAGACACAGAAGAACAGTAGTAGTTTTAAAGAAAACTGCAGTATTTTCTACTACTTATATAAGTACTAAAACCATATTTTCCTGTTGAACCACTCATTAAAGCCACTCCTGCATTACTCAATATACTGGTATTATCATAGGTGAGACTTTAAAGCAAAACGGCAATTCTGCAGGACCTGTGGTCAGCAGCTGGCTTTAAAAGCCGGCTACTTAATAAAAGAGCCCGTGTTTGAGCCAGGGGTCATGAAGACATAGATGCTCTCACAAAGACAATACCTGGGAATCTCACAGCTCAAGTGTTGCTTAAAACAGACGAGACAAGACTTTAGAATTCTCTGTATGGGAATAATTTTTATTAACAAATGTTCTAGATGTTTGTGATTACTAATAAATTTTGGTTTTTCTTAACCTTGTCTTTTCCCAAAAGTATCAAAATAAACTGCCCTTTTTCACAGAACTGCATAAATTTCCTTCACAGAAGAGAAAACCAGATGATATTTTATTTCCTATAGTACAACTGCATTTTCTCACAGTTCCCAATTATTGTGTTGCTAGTATTATCTCCAGAAGAAGCATCTCACACACAGAACATATATATTACACATATACATTTAGAAGCAAGAAAACTTGAGTGCCCAAGTAAACATGCATGAATCAATGTCAGAGCAAAACTGTAATTCTAAAGAAATTCTCTGAAAGGAATGATAATGTGGAGCGTAAAATAGAAAGCAACCTGTAATAAAAGAGCCTTCAAATGTCCAGGGGACAATGCAGTCTGCCCATTTATTACTAAAGGAAACAGTTCAAGCAAGCTTGCCATGACAATAAAACAGGGAGGTAGGATGGTTTCATTTATATGCTGTAACATTACATAAATTCCACTTTCAGAGTTAGGCATGAGAGAGAAGCCAGTATTTAAATTCTACAGTAAGCTATAAATGGTGCACTTTGGATATAAAGAAGCCAAAGCCCCTGTCACTAGATAGGGGGAGTAAATGTCTAATTTGTAATTTAAAAGAAAATACATCATTCTTTTCTTCACAGTGTTGATCAAATGAACCGATGAATCATATGTTTGACACATGCCAGGCACCTGCCAGGGCAAGAGTTGGCACAGGCAGTGACAAATAAAGAATAATGCACAGGCAGGAGGTTTACAGGCTGTCACTGCTATGACAAGTGATGATAAAGAGAAGCATTATGTCTCTTCTAGTGATAGTCTGTAAACAAATTCTCCACTGTAATTGTTTTGTGTGGGCCTTCTCTGTCTTCCTTTAAAGTCTGGAGAAGTCTTCCTAAAAGAATGGCAGACACACAATTGCCTGGTCATACTAATTAAAGATGAAGCAGAGTACCCAGTTACTTAATTTGGTGCCCAGAAAGAAATTGGAAATCAAGGTTCCGCTTTTGTCAGGGGAAAAAAAATCATAGTAGTAAAAAAGCAGAACTGCAATTCTCTCCTGTTGGGACGCATACAGGGAATATTTCATTATCGCACTGGTACCCCTGGCAACACGTGCTATCTGACAAGCAATGGTCCTCCAAGGTTATTGAGAAGGTGTTAAGAGCGACTTAAAATTTGATGTGAAAGCCAGAGCTGGTCTTCAGGACTTGCTTGACTGCAGCATGGACCATGAAATAGGACGGCAAATACAAAGAAAATAAAGCCTTTTGTTAAGCATCTCTTCTGGACAGCCAGGCAAGTCCATCCCAAATCTATGCCTGTAACACAGCTTACCCTCTGCACCTCCAATTTCTGCCCCCAAATACTGACAACCAACCTCTTCTACAGCATCAGTGACCTGTGAATTATCAAATAATTACAAACAGCAGCAGAGCCTGCTAAATGCCCTGATAAACAATCTTAACTAAATCTGTTTCTTTTTAACTTTAATTGACTGAGAAGTATGTAATTTGAGCTGTTCTCCCATTCCCAACATGAACCATATAGAAATAGTTCAAAAAATCCTTATGGTAGTAGAAAACATATGCTGGCCTCTCCTAGTACCTCAGCACAGGCATATGGGAGGAAGCAACATGGCCAAAACCACAGTAGTCTGTGACCTTAGGTCAGTAAAATAATCTGCAAGTGACTATTTCTGTTGGTGAAAATTAAAGTGGTCAAATGGCTGTTTCGACATGCAACAATAATTAGGCCAACTCAAGAAGATTTTTCTCAATTTTTTTTCTCTCCGGTCAGCAGCAGAAAGCTTTGTGCCCAATCTGCACAAAAAAACCTGCAAGTACAGTTATGCAACATCCATGGTTCTCATCATGAAAAGGACCTCCATCACTTTATGTCCTTTTCTGCAAGATGGGAGTTTCTTCCCAGGTAAAATTAGCAAGGATACCCTCCATTCCTTTCCTGAGGCCCGGAGCATACATTTTTCCCGGAACACCTCAGCTTAATCTTTTGGTGACTGAAATGCTTCTGTCTAGTTTAAGTCTTAAGCTTGACAGAAAATACATAAAGGAAACTTAGTAGCCTATGATTATTCAGTTACTATTTGTTTTCTGCTGCAATTGTCTAAATAGCCCTCTCCAGTGCACTGTCATTATTTTTAGTTTCACTGCCTGTATATATGCTACCATAAAAGCAAATCAGTCTGAAGAGAGAATACAAAGTGAGCCCATGAATTTGGCTACATCATCTTTCTTTCTTCCAGTTTCCCTTCAAGTTTCTTATTTGCAGAAGGTTGGTTGGAAATGCTGGTTGGACACAGAAATGTTGCAAAGGCTGTACCAGGTCAGCCGCCACTTTTTCTAGCCAAGTTGAAGACTCCAAGAAGGACAATTCCCCTGGCTACATGTCCGGGTAAGCTAATCCACTGCTGTACTGCCCTTCTGGTGAGTAACTTTTTCCTGAAGTCCAAACGGAATCTTCCAAGCTGCATCTTGGGACTGTTGCCTCTTATTGTACCATCTGCCAGTAGCAGGAGGAATTTGGTTCTGCCATCTGTGCAATTCCCATTCAAGCTGCTGTGGGCAGCTGTTAGATCACCACTTAGCTGCTGCTGTGCCAGACTAAATAAGCCCAGGTTCCTCAGCCTCTTCTCAAAGGTCACATACTTCTGGCCCATGACAGTCTTGCTAGTCCTCTGACTCCAGTCCTGACTGACTCCAGCTTTTGTCATCCTTCTTGAACTGCAGAGCCCAAAACTGGATGCAGAATTACAGGTGTATGCAGCATTAACATCATAAAAAGCCTTAAAATTTCATTTTATATACTCACTCTCATGCTAGCATAGCCTAATCCAGTTTGCCTTCCTGGTGACTAAAGGCCACCACTTTCTCCTAGTCACCTGGTATGCACTACGACCTTTGCAGGTCCTTCACAGCACACCAGCTAACCCATTTACATTTTTACTGGTACATGGGGTTATTCACCTAGGTACAGAATTTAGCAGTCCTTGTTGAACTTCATGAGATTTATTTTGCCCAAGCCTAGAGCTTCTCTGGACTGACATTATACTATCTGATGTGTCAGCCACTTTCTCCATTTTTGTATCATCCACAGATTTGCTGAGGGTACACTGTCTCATCATTCAGGTTATTGGTGAACATACTGACTAAGACTGCCCCCAGTACTGACCTAAGATATTCTGCCAAACAGACATCAAGCCATTGATTAACTACCTTTTGAGTCCATCGACACAACCCATCTAACAGTCTTTTTGTGCAGCAGATGTTTCCTCTATCTACCACTGAGAACGTTACAGGGACTAAAACTTCTTAAAGTCAAGGCAAGTTACATTCATCACCCTTCTCTTAACCATGGTCATCATAAAAGGCAATCAGACTGTTCAAACATGACTTGCAGTTGGTAAATATGTGATGACCATCCTATATTATTTTCTTGTCCTTCTTGTATTTGCAGATGGTTAGGCACCACGCAACAAGATGTGCTTCATGATCCTTCCAGGCAGTGAGCTGAGGCTTGTTGGTCTGCAGTTACTGGATCCACTTCTCTCTCTTCCTCAAAGATGTAAGTAGCACCTTTTTCTAGTTGGTCACCCATTCTAGTTGACTGCCATTTCCAATGGTTCCCAGTTTTTTGGTTACCTTCCATCGTGCCTTTACTTTTCACTTAGAAGGGTGTGATAGTATTCTCTTTTCAGATACCCAGATCCAAAGTCTTTTACTCCTAATTAGTCCTGACTGAGTAATCCTGGAGGAAGGATGGGGACGTTTTCTGCCAGACAGACTTTAGCATCTGATTCATAGCCATGCCAGACTAAAACAAGTTCCAGAAGCAGACAGGTACCATGAAAAACTGTTGGGTACGGTAAGTCTGACAGAGACTGATAAGTAAGAGCAAAATTTATAACTGCTTGGTATAATAGGAATTGGCTAACAGCAATCTTATTTGAGCACTAGATAACCCATTCTTTTGTAACAGTTTTGCATGCCTAAGAATAAGATCATTTGAGAAAAGCTATGTAGTTACTGCTGACCTGGAAGTAGCACTGTTTAGAGAGGCATTTGTGCCAATCACACAGAAACTTGTTCTCCTGGCTGCGATGTTTAGGTTAGCTGGCTCGGGGCAAGCTAAAATGCAGTCTGTTTTTCTGATGTTAATAATGAACCAAAGTCCTTGGGTGTTATACTACAAAGCTGTGGAGAGTATCCTGAATGTGCAACAGTTCTGTTCATCACTTGCACATCAATGACTATAAACTTCCAGACAGCACCTTCATTTTGATGTTGAGTTTCAACTACAGCCTGTTAAAGTTGAAAGAACCTCCGAACTTGACAGCAAACGCACATTCCTTTGCTACAGCCTCAAAAGGTCAGCATTACTGAGAGCAGGAGGCTGAACAGAGCAGATGAATACGTAGCTTAGCTTGATTTCATTCATGATAGACTTGAGATAAACTTCTCCGAACAAATCTGTTTTGTAGTGTATGGGCTTTCATATAGTCATGAAAGGAGTGGCTGGGACTGCAGAATCTGTGAGGCTAGCTAGATTTGCTGAGACTTCCTCAGACTATAGCTCCAGTCAATAGAGACATGCAGAGATCCTGGTATCTCTTTGTTCCACTTCCCTGAGCCCATGTAATTGTGACTTGTTATCACAGTCATTCTGTCACCAGCACAGAAGCACCTAGGACCTCTTTGTCAACAAGGCGAGTGTTCACGAAACTGAATACACACAGGAGGTTACTCAGATATAAGGTGTGGTGACTTCTTATACAGATGCCACAGAAGCATCATTAAACTCTTTTCCATTCCAGACTTTGCAAACAGGGAAAGGAGCAAAGCACATCATTTTTAGGTTGCAGTAATTTAGCATAGTAAGACCACCCCATGAGCAGCTAGGGCTGGCTTGCTAGTTTGTTGTTAGTGCTGGCATGGCTCTGAATTTTCCCTTTTCATAAGGAAAGAATGAAAGATGGTTATTTGTTTTTACAGATTTATTCCAACTGCCAGTTGTATGAGGTAGTTGTTGATACCCCCACTGGTGTTGCAGTATGGTAACTGGTGTCTTTTCCACAGCTGAGAGCAGACTCCTTCATTTGCTATGTTTGCATCAGTCTAGCTCTGAGAAAGGGGTCTCCAGCTGCGAGAAAGCTAGGACTACCTTTTACCCAAAGACTAAATGATCTAATCATTATTTATCGTCTGAAAGCCTCCCAAGTAACAAAATTACCAAAATCGTATTTTACATGTCACAATTAAACTCTTCCAGGAATTAATCAATGCTCAATATATTTTATACCTTAAAATTGAGGCAAAAAGAACTTAAGCACTTACTCCTTATTAATTGATCTTACATGCTTAATACACAATATTAAACAAATTTCAAAAAACCCTTGTATCCATCTCTGCTTTTTGGCCTGTCTTTTGCAGCCATGACAATTAAACATATCCCCCCAAAAGTAAAAGATCTTTTTAACTAAAATATTTAAAATAAATACTATTTCTTTGTATTTTCTTTGTGTCTCATTTTAGAGCAATTATCTTTTACATATGAAGGCTGTTCACATCCCTTTGGTGTCCATGTTCAGAAAAGGGTTTTGGAACTGCCTGAAGAAAGGCTGTGACCCGCTTCTTCATAAAGGTGCCCATACCTTTTTCTGACTATTTTCCCAATATTGTATTTCCTGTGCAAAAAGCTTTGAAAAAAGGAGTGAAGAAATATGTAATTTTTATAGCTCTGTTCCTCTGGTTGTATCCAAATGGCTGGCCAGCTATAATATGAGTAGGAATAATTTTGTTCACCAAAGGAATGACACATTATAAAACGCAACCCCCTTATGCTGGATGAGGAAGTTGGTTAAGAATATATAGCAAAACAGTCTTAAACAGGAAGTAAAAATTAATTAGCAGGAAATTATTTTTGCTGCAAGGTAAACACAATAATCACCTGCATTGCAATGTGATCAAGAAACTGAACCCGATTAATGATACAGCAGACTAAATGGGAGAGAGGTCTTTGCACACAAACAGGAAACGAAAGCCGTGTTCCTCTCTGCTTGTCCTCCCGCTAACTGTATGGGTCGAGAGCACTAAAAGTGCAGTGCCTGACCTTAAGGGTGAAAAGAAACCATGCAACTCATGTTGAATGGCCCTTTGCAGAACATTTCACTCCCTGGAATAGCTTCACCGCTGCAGCAGCATGGCTCGTGGAATAAAGTTCAACCAAACTGGGAAGAATTTGTTCCCTGTATCACTTTGGTAGCCCTGAACCTCACATGACCCACACAAGCATGCTCAGAGACATACTGCCCACTCGGGTGGTGAGAAGGAAGGCAGAAGAGGTTGCAAAAGCTTTTTTTATGGACAATTTTTTTACAACAAAGACTTTACCGTGGATGGATGCACTTGCTTTGGAACTTTTTTACACCACTAATTCAACAAATGTAACTGTGGCTACAGCTCAAACAAGAATCTGGGCAACTGGATTAGTTATCAGGAAAACTATGATAAGTATGTGGTAAGATAACAAAGAAATGCACAGTTGCCTTTACAGATCATTCTCTGGACACAATTATGTAGTACAGACCTGTCAAAAGGGGTGACCTTGCTGCATTAAAATCTGATTCTTTTTAACAGGCCTGTTTACTACACAGATATTTATACAGTAACTTGTCCCCAAGGGAAGCATGTTGCGAGGTTTCTTCCAGGTTGCAAGGCCAATTAGAAGAACGTTGTTTTGAAGTGAATCCAGGAAAGCGTAACTTTCCTTGGGATCAATACACTGCTCACAAATACCACCCTCTTGTTTTCAGTCACACTTCTGCATGCTGACAATATTAATTGTTAAAAATTGCAAACTATGACGTGTCAAGCAAGACCTTTTTGGAACATATTTCTAACACTGCAAACAGTCTTGCAGATTTTGAGACCTGTCTTTACACTGACATTTTCTGTTTTGCCTGAAACTCTTTGACATATTTTTAGTTCTTCCTGAAAAATATATCACTGACTTTTACAGTAGGTGCTGTCTTCAGAGAACAGTTTTCTCTCATACTGCTCTTTTTAACCTCTCAAATGCCAAGGACAGATTATACTGGAGAACTGGTGAAACACTGCTGCGAGGATGACACTGACCTTATATTTGCAGAGGACAGTAACACTGGTCCTTGGAAATGGGGAAATAGAAGTCACACAACTCATGTAATTACTTTTTAAGTGGCATCGGATTCTGATACAGCTCCCTACACTGAACACTTTCATTTCCCAGAGTAATTCTACTGACATCACAACTCATTGCAAACCTGAGGCTCTACTGACCTAAGGATATTGGAATATGGCCATCTCCTAACAGAATATTTGAATAACTTCCTGCTGAACTGAAGATGCTACATTTCTGTAGTTCTTGTCCATTCTATGTGCTAACCATCCTGGGTAAATTGTGAGGTCCTAAACACAGCTTGCAATAGTCCTTTTCCTCAAGAATTCAGTGGGTGCTTTTTCCTAGTGCATGGGTTTGTTCTTGTAAATAAGAGAAGTCCTCAAAATATGCTTTGAAACGGAGATTTCAAAATAGAAAAGAGAGTTTGGGCAATACCTTATTCTCCTTGAAGTTTGATATTGTATCAAGAAGTTGCCCTCGTCTTCCAACTTTTGTATCAACATATGTCTTTTTAAAAATGCCCCCTCTGACATAGGGATTGGAGTTCTGAGGCACCAAGTCTTTACTATGGAGTGATGAATTTACCTAAGCTCTACGTACTGCAGCAGGATAAAAGATGAAGATACTCAATGAGGTTTCTCTAACCTACTGAAAGAGGCCTTAAACTCCTAGTAGTGCAAATGCTAGAACTAAGTATGTAGCCATGAACTTTGAAATATCCTTTGTATCTCCTGAATTTTATGTCCTACAACACAGCACCTGTCATTACTAGACTTACTTTCACGGCTGGAGTACAGGCCTTTATAAGCTTCAAGAAGCAAATATCCAGTTACTTCTCTTGAGTGCTGCATTCCATCATGCAAAAATTTTATTTTCTTAGTTGTTATTTTAAGAGTTTTCTTTTTTTCAACTTTGTCTAGAGTAGAAATACATCCCTTGTTCTGAAACTTTGATACTAAAAAGTCTCTGGCTTTACTAAGCTACGACTGTAGTTCTCAAAAATATTTCGCTCATTTATTTGCAAAAGTTAGGCATATTCTTCATATAACCTTTGCAGGCACTGCTATGTCAAGGAGTGCAGTGAAATAAGATGGAGTTAATATTGCTGAAGAGGTTTTCAGAAAGCTGCAGTCCATGGGAATTCTCTGACAACCTACTGGCAAAGAAAAGCAATCTGTTGAGCCATGTTTTTGAGATTAGGTCAGGTGGTTTTTTTTTTTTTTTTTTTTTTTTTTTTTTTTTTTTTTTACTTTCATTACTTGCAACAAACAGTTTGCTTCCAAAATTAGGTGTATAGAAATCTTGTAGTGAAAGAACTAGACTGCTGTTTGGGTTACATGCTTTGAAGCATGAGAATTAATTATCAAGAAGGAAACCATTCTCTGTTCATAGGCTAATCTGCTATGATGATGTTCCTCTACATAACGAGGCAAACACTGATGCATAATTAGGCATCTCCTAACATCAGTATGAGCTATTAATCAAACAATAACACTATGGTTTTTTCATGGATAGATGATTGGCTTTTCACTTTTTATTTAAAACAAGAAAAAGAACAAATAAATGAGCTTCTGCATAAATCAAGCTTTGGAAGAGGAGACATCCAAGTTCTTTCTTTTCTTTGTTATCTTTTTTCTCCCTTTGTTTTACACATTGAATCAACCTGTCTTTTCCTATCTCTCAGCTGTCACAACTGTTCTGCAGTATCACTGAAGCTCTTCATATCCTCTTTAGTCTGGCAGGTTCCCTCATTAAGGATGTAAATTTAAGAAACAGAAAGACATACTAAATATTAAATGAACAGCTAAGATCCAAAGTTTAAATAAATAAATAAATATTGAATATTAACTAGCAGATCCAAGCTCCTAGCAGCTTTCATGTGATGACAATGGGATTAGGCTCAGACTATGTCCATACATTTCTACACAGCTTATTTTGAACACTCCTTCACCACCTTCCCTCCCCGAAACTGCTGTCTGTCTTGCAATGTCAAAAGACAGAGGATGTGACATAGGATATAATCTAGTATTTTTTACTTTATATGTTAACAAAGTTTACGCCAACATGGTCATCTCTGGGTACAAGGAATAAGGATGGCATGGACTGTTCTAAATCCCTTTGGAAAGCTGAACCTGAGGCTTGTTCCACCTCCACAAGGACAGTCACATGAGTCCAGATCCAAACACATGAATTCGTTACATCTGGCCTTTACTTGTATAAACACAGTCTCCTCCTAGTGATCTTTTCAAATCTTTTATAAGTAAAGGATTAGTGGATAAGCAGATAACAAGTGAAAAATAAATCATTGCCATGAATGTGTCTTATTGCTCTTGGAAAGTGTAAAGCTATTTCAAAAACAGACTGGTCATATCTGCTTTACAGCATTTTACTGATCCTTAAAGATGGACAAAATGCTGTACTTCTGAACACAATTCTCGTACCTTTATTACTGTTAAAACTACTGATTATAGGTTCAATATAGGACATAACCTTTGTATTTCAGATTTCCTTAACATATGAAAAATAACTTTGTCCAAAACTGCATTTAAATCTATAATGGAGATGCCTGAATTTAAGAAATATATGAACAGAAAAACAAAAGATTGCCTCATTTTCATTTTAAAGCACTTTTTACTTAAAGTATTCAGCAGACTTGTCAATATCTTGGCTGACACAAGAAACTGTACTGGTCCTGACCAGAACTATATGCATCTTCCCCTCACCATCTTTTTGCTGAACTGGAGGCACTGTGGTTCTCACATAGTGTGTCACTTACATTTCCCCCCAATTTTGAGCTGGTGTGAGGTTTCCCACCTTTAGCAGAGAAAGTCTTTTAAAAAAAGATGTAACAAAGGAGTAGGAAAGTTGTTGCCGTTCGTTGCAAACATTTAATATTTTTAATCAATATGTCCTCTGCACTCTAAGCTGAAAACCAGCCATGTGACGATCTACTGTAGTAAGCATGTAAGTGCAAGGCAAAAAAAATCAAGGCAGAAAATACTCTCCCTGGGAAAACTTTTCATTGTGTGAGTCACATATCAAGAGCTGTTCCGTGTTACAGATAACCTCCTCCTCCTCAGAATCACATGGGCCCTTTCCAATAGTCAACTCACTAATCTCCGTGGCAGCTCCAGCAATGGGTGGCCTGGAAAAAACACAAGTATTTTTGCATTTTACCTGTAGTTTGACCTGTAGAGCTGGTAGTTTTTCCTGTGGAAATGTTGTAATCACTTATCTCCTTTTTTGTTGTTTTTGTTTAAATTTTTAATAACTTATTCCCCAAGGTTCGGTTTTTTCCTCCTCTTTTATGGGCATTGCTCAGGCCCAAGTAAAACAGGTAGAGACCGCACAAAATAGGCATAGGTAAAAGCAGGTACAATTAAACAGAGAAACAGTGCTAACAGTGACCCGGATACCAGTTTTGTAACTGTTCTCATTTAGTGGATTTACTTTCAGAAATGAATAAAAAATTGCCAAAAAAATTAAATTTGACTCAATTTTCTGATTAACTAAGGCATTCCTAGATTCACCTACCATCAGTTAGAGTGGCAGATGCTTGTCAGGCTCTGGAAAGTAAACTGTTACAGCACTTACAGGTCAAGGAAGATGTTCAGCTTAATTTCAAAGCTACCTGAGAGCAAGAACTCTGAATTCTTTTCTAGAGTTATGTTTCTGTGTTCATACTCTCCTGGAAGCAGTTGAAAGGAAATGAGCAACAGAAAAACAACAGGGGAGTAAATAAAAGTTACAGTGGGCAAAGCTGAATATGGGAAAGCTATAAAAACCAAACCAGTAGAGACTACATAAGTAAAAGGTAAAATACAAGTAACTACAATACTCTGAAATGAATATGACTTCTATTCATACCAGGCTGTCATTCTGCTGAAGACAATGTTGGGCTTCTAGTTCTGCTGCAAAGGACAGACTGCATCTTTGTAATACATCTTGTAATTTGGTTCACTTGTGGCTTGCAGTGAAAGGGAGAACACTTAAAACTCACAGACAAATGAAGTACAAATGAACCTGATTTCCAAAAGAACAGCTGGAGATATTCAGAAGGAAATAATAACATGCTACCTGGTTTCTTTCACTGATACATGCTTCACTTTGCCCAGAGGGAATTCTCTCGATGATAAGAGACTCCCTTAACAGGAAATTTCCCTCGGTACAAAGGTAATGTGCTCCATTTATTAAGATTACCAGCCAACTCTTTAGCTGTTTAGCAAGAGCTTTACACAAGTGTAAATTTCATTTTCAAGGGAATTAAGGATTGAAGTGCTCATTTATATTGTTGCTCTGTGGACCACTCAGTTTGGCATTGCCAAGTACTAGCAATAGGCTTCAGCCTTTTTAAAAAAAATTAAACACATCAGGACATAGGACTTGTTATGCTGTGCCTTGAACTTACTGTATCTTGATTTGCTGTATCTGTAAAAATACGTAAGAAATATAGACCATACCTGCAACTTGCTTAAAGATCTGACGATTATTGTCTAGCTTGCCCTAGCTATAACACCACAATTACTGGTGGTAAATTGGCTGTTGCTTATCCTGTGTTTCTGAGATTTAGTTACATTATTTGATTTTTTTTTTCTGTTGCATTTTGTTTAGCTTTGTGTAGCTGTATGGTTCTCCCCCTAAAAGGAAAACGTACCATCTACAGAGAAGGATTAAAAAAACCTAACTAACCAACCCTGGGAGGAAGAAACCCTCAACTTCATACTCCTGCTGGCAAAGAACTCAGGTCAATGCAGCAGCGCATAGGGAGGGTGAGCATAACACCAGAGAAAAGGGCAGATAATAGGATGCTGGCTTACAACTATTTTAATTGCATTATTAATAAGAACAAGGAATAATTAGATAATTTGCGTAAGTGTAAATAAAATTTAAATTGCACAAAATTAACTGATTGTGGTATTTTGTTTAGGCAGTTAAAGCATTAGATTAACAATACATTCTAATTTTTTGATACAAAGGTGTGCTCTTTTGTTTTCTATGACTAAATTGCATATATAACAGTACACTTTAGGCTTTTGGAAGGCTCTCACTGAATGCGAGAAAATAAAAAATACTTCTGCTTCCTTTGAACATATCTTAGCGACTTTTCATAATCTCTTGTTTCAATAACCCTACTGTGTGTTTTTCTTTAGCAACTCCTCTAGCAAAACTCTGCAGAATACTTTGAAAGCAACAAAGTCAGCAAGGCAGTATTTCATCTATTCGTCAATGTCAATATTGTTTTCACTTTTAAGACCCTTTGCAGCCTCCGAACACCAGAGCTATCTGTTTCATCAGACAACGGTTTACCATGGGACTTAGGGCTTGTTAGTGTAATGATTCAGTATCTGCCGTAAGACTGAGGCAGCTTTACACACACAAGCAATAGCTTTATACACTAGCAAGTTTATGAAAATGCACTTTGTTTTAAACCAAGATCTTCTGAAAAGGACTTTCACATAACACAGATAATTTGTGAACTATACAGGGAAAACTTCAGCATAGAATCATAGAATCGTTTAGGTTGGAAAAGACCTTTAAGATCATCCAGTCCAACCATTAACCCACACTACCAAGCCTACTCTAAGCCAATCAAGGGTAGCATATACAGAAGAACAGGAGACAGAATTTATAATGCCATCTCCGTATTTGATGGCTCAGATGGGCACGAGCTTCACTAAACCCCAGCCAGGTACAATGTCTCCGAGAGCTGCTAAGGTAGTGCAGGACCCCCATTCAGTTCCTGTCTCATTTCATTTTTCCTGGGCCTTATTTTTGGGGAGCGTGAAGGGCTCAAGCATCCCTACCAGAGGAGGTTTAAGAACTGCTGGGGAGGCAGGGAAATTTCTGACTCCAACGAGCCAGTGTAGCCTAAGCACTGCAGGTACATCAGGTCTTTAAGACATTGCCCCCAAATAATAATCCAAAACACTCTACCTGTGTGTGTGTATACACATGAGGACAGGAGGTGCAGCAGATGGGAAATTCACTCCCTGTGAAGCTCCCGTATCACTCCGGTGACTGGTTAGACAACAAAAATGAATGAATTACCATCTCAGGTGGCTAAAGCTGAGAACAAATAATTCTACTCAAACTTAGGGCTATTTATTTTATGAAAAGTTTTCTGAACCAAAGTTACCTGCAGGAACTGATAATGGCAAATGTATGCATGAGAGGCCTTATTCTAAGTCTCATCCCTGGAGTCCCTAAATGTAAGCTATGCCTTGGGATCCTCCCATGGGTGAACTAGGTAGCTTATCTGAAACTATCTGCCATGAATTTATCCACAGACACAGGGAAAAACCACACATGCACATGTCTTCACAAAAGTAACCTGGAAAAAAGTACTGAAGATAAACAGATACACAAAAACAGTCAAACCCTTCAGGACACTAAACACTTTGAAAAATAAATTATGTTCACTGAGGAAATAATTCACTATTAATTAATAAGTTGGATGTTAATACAAGTAAGATTTGGCAAAACAGCAGGAGTCAATTTAATACCATGACTGAACTTTCTAAGTATTTCTGCTACACTTCGGTGTTTTTGCCAAATTAATTGTCAGGCTGCAGAAACTTTCCTTTCTTTTTTTCAATAAAGCCCAGTTTGTTTGTTTGTTTGTCCAAAACTTCACCTATGTTTTAAACATATCTGTATAGAATAACTGTAACTTTGAAGCTATTGTATACTTCTGATTAATTTAATTTTATTTTTCCATACGTTCCACATTTCTTCACAGTCTCTCTTCCTGGACAAAAATGGATGTATTGCAAAAAAAAATGGAGGGAGATTTTTAAAGTCAGTCATTAACACATTAATACATTTTCACACACTCTACATTATTGCCATTAGAGCTACAGTTACATAAGATTAAAGAATAAAACTAGACCAGAGGCACTTTTTTAGGGAAAAAGACATCACTTGTTTTTTCATTATTAAAAGCTACAGTTAATCCCTTTTTCATATTTCTGAGTGAAAAAGGTGATTGCCTAAGTAAAAATGGAGAATGGTTACCATTGGCAGCTTTGTGAAACGCTCTTACTTATTCTGCACTGGAATGACATCATGTATTTCACATTGTGCAAGACCTGCAAAAGTGCCTAAAGTAAAAAGACTCTGCAAGACCAATTTTTTTTTTTTTTTTAATATTTTATAATACTCCCACATGGACTTTTAAACACCCAATAAGTTTTTATGAATGTTCTGATTTTTTCTGAAAACAAACCTAAGCTGAATATAAAAAATGGTTACCTTGCACTAAGTTTCTCCTGGAAAACTTAGCTAATACAGCAAAGCAGAATGAGCTCTATATAGTCATTTGATCCACAGTATCTTTTCTCTCAGATTTTTCTGTCATCAGTCTTGAAAACTGTACGTAAAGAACAACTTGTTTCTTTGTTTTCTTTCTGTTATACATCTCAGTTTCAAACAACGCAGCATTTGACCCATCAGAAATACATGGATCCAGGCTTTGCTGAATTTTATTTTTTTTCTAAATCACTGTAGTCTATATTTCCTCATCTTTCATGTCATCTAAAAGACTTGCCTTCTACCTGCTTGCTGTGTTTTCCCCTTTAATTGCCACATTAATACCTGCTCTTGAATCCGAACTGTCCGCAGGACAATGTAGAGTGGGAAAACTGCACCTGCTGTTATCACAGATCAATGCCTACAGGAAGCATGGAACAATACATCCTGCGATAGCAATTAAATTACTGCCTTGCGGAACTGAAAATTTCTCCCCAAGGGTAATCTAGATCCTATAAATGTTCTTGCCGAAGCCAAACTGCGAAGACTGTTTTCAAAAAGACCTCACTGAAAGATTCACGTTCTTTTTACTTTACAAAATTCATCCCTGCAAGGATAACTTATGAATATACGCTTTAGCAACGGTTCCTCACATTAACAACTTCAGACAGCTATGAATTGCACACACCAAGCAGGAAGATTTTCCTACATAATCTAAAATTTTCACAGTTCAGCCCCATGTTGCAGAGCATTAGGGAAAGAGATGCCTTTTATTTAATCTCTGAAGATCACTTTGCTTCTTTATCTGAAGTGAGAGGAATTAATGGTAGTCAGTCAGGTGTTTTTAGAAAAGTTTCCTTGCTTATATTTGTAAATTCTCATTAAATGATAGGGCCAAACCAAGTAGAGAAAATCCTTTAACGAGCAATCACCGTGTCAGATGAGCTAATCAGTAAGTAATGGCCAGAACACTAAAGGTCTTCAAGCATTGAGTGGTCCTTGATAACAACGAGAGATAAGTATTTAAATACTTTTAGAACCCTCATTAATAACCAAAAAGCTTAATAGGTAAAAATATTCTGACCTCACTTTCTGCAATTTTTCTTCAGCAAGTTAATTTGTAAAAGCTACCTGAAAAATGGAATTGGATACAATTAGGGAGCAATATTTATCACTGTACAATGACTTCAAAGCAGTGCACATGCACTTATTAATCCAAGCACCGTAACTCAGATAAGGAGGAGAGCTGTAAGCAAAACCCGAATTTTGAGTATTGCTATTAATTTAACTGATGGGATTATTGTATTACGAACTATCTATGCTTTACAATTGTCTTCTGTTGTGAACAAAACATCCTGGTCGTCAGTAGTTACTAAAAATCTCTTGTTCCTTCCACACGCCATCCACTTTGCCACAGGCAGCGATGCTGAGAGTGAAGCAGAGCATCGCAATGGGATGTGGAGACTGAAGCGCGAAGTACGTGCTGAAGAACAGCCACACAAACACATGTGCTAGAACATATGTTCGCAATGCTGATGGGACTGGCAGACAGTAAGGCTTAGCTTGTTTCAAATGGCCTAAATGTCAGAAAAAATTAAAAAAAAACCCACAAAGCACCTTTCCTAGTGCAGGTGACAAGACTTGCATGTGGACAAGGACATGGAGGCCAGACAAATGCAGATTGACAGAACAGTAGATAACAAGTAGAAATAAAGCTTGCACACTGACGGCTTCAGGCAGATGGAGACAGTAAGTATCACTGTTACACTCTAGCACAAGTACATTTGCAAATGTTACTGGATAATGTAATCCAGTAATACTAATAATATGGAAGCAGCCCATCACTGGCAAAAAAATACAGAAAGAGACTTGATCCATGATCTTGACATCTCCTCAAAAAGTAGAATGTTAATCTACATCCTAAAGGAGGTCTTAGAAGATGCTCTTCATTAGAAGTGATAATTACCACTCCATGATTCACCACATTCAGAATTTATCATCAGCTTCCAAGCTAACTGCATGCGTTATCATGATTATTATCAGTCTGATTTACACTGTGGAAATGTTTCTCTGGAACTGTTTACAAATTGTTAGGATACCATTAAAGTATATTTTGTTGGTATTTATTCAGTGGTAAAAACAGGGGGAAAGAGAGGTGGAAAAGTAACAGAAAAGTTTCCTTTTTCTCTAACTTGACATAACCAAGTTTTGGTGACCAAAAACTGTTCAGCAGGTTTTGAGACAAAGATAAACAAAATGGTACATAGATACATTTCATATGCCACAGAAAGATGTTTTTATAGCCTCTGATATTTACAGTGCAGGACTATACATTTTACGTCTGCTTTAACACATCCTACTGTTAAACTGAAATTAAATGTACACATCAAAGGAACTCTTTAGTCAGAAGTTAGCGTACTGTAAGCAAAGTTGTCTCAATATCTGCACAAATTAACAATTTGATCCAACAGCTTTAACTGACAAAATTCCTATTGATGTACCTAATGTAGTACAAGGCAATTTAAGTAGCGAAATCACTTTTGGTCATTAGGCATTATCAGACTTGCAAAAAAAGTAAGCTCTTTTGGCCAATTTAGCCTTCGCCAAGTAATTACCATGCTACATGAGCATCTGTGGCTCACTGATAGTCAGGTTGTTGAAAGTCAAGATTGTGTGGAGGGTGCCTACAGTTCTGGTCCATCCTACCTTCTTCCCCATTTTGGGGCAGCCTTCTGTGGCCCCTGTCTAGATAGGTCCCTTTCCAGTGGAAACCAGAGTCCAGGCAGCGGTAGGTACATGTCCAGGTACCGAAATCAGGATGAAGCCAGTCATGCACTCGTATCTCTGTGAGTCTAGGGATGCCTGGGACTCTGCCGTCTGCTTAGAGGTGAACTGACCCTGGCTGCCTGTGAAGGCTGAACCTAAGATCATACCGACTCTAGAAAACAAAAACAGTTTGAAGTAATAAGAATTCCAGTGGTTATTATCTCTGAACTTTGGCCCATGAAGGATTCTAAATATCAATATGCATTTGCATTTTGCATTTTTCATTCTGCTGGGAAAAACAAGCAAACAAATAAAGCATTCTAGGTCTGAACTGGCCTAAGCTTAATGAATTTAGAATCTGGATCCCTGTTTGCCAGTTTAGATTGGTTCCCCAAATTACTGACGTGCATTGAAGAAAACTTGTGAGTCTATTTAATGATTTGGGGCACAACCTTCATTATAATATTATGCCTTATGCATTAGAAAATCAGTTTTGCAAAGAAGGGCCAGAATAAGAAAAAAACTGTGAAATAAGAATAAATTTTGGCACTGGTATAAAAATTTATAAATCCCTTTATTATATCCATAATAGAGGTATTACCCATTAAAAATTCAATCATGTTGCAGTTACTTAAGCACTGATATGGTAGGTACTTGTCCATGTGGTGAGCTCAAAGACTGATTCACCTACAAATTTGATTGTGCAAAACTTTCTTTGCTATGTAAGGCTCTTCTTTTGGGATCTGATTTGGGGCTTATTCCAGCGTAATAGTGCGAATGCCTACAGACGCTTACTCTTTTTTCTTTTTTGTGGTCCCCAAATACATTCAGTTCCATAGAAAAATATTTCCCTTTCCACATGTGCCAAATTAGGCTAGTTTGTGCACTCAATGAGCGGAGTTGATAACTTCAGTCAAGATATGGGTCTGGAAACAGAAGATTTAGACCCTAGAGGAGAGAGATCTATGATGTTTGAACTGGATATAGGAAAAGAAAATGATGATGATGATGAACAAACATATAGGATGATAATGGTGATGACATTTATCATGAACATAAATCCTTACACACTCAATAATAACAGTAAAAGATATTAACCACTTCAGGGAATTTTATATTTATCCTAGCAGCAATCCCTTGTATTATGAATCAAGATGCCAAAACCACATATCCTTCGAAGTTTGCAAAATTTCTGAAGTATCCTGTATATATCATATGTGGTATATATAAAACACATGACTATGAATTAGAAGCTTTAGTAACACATTAACTTGGGATTCACAGAAAGTCTGGTGGTTTTCTCTTGCTAATTTAAGCCTTTACACTTTACCACATCACCGTATTTGCACTCTGTACTATCGATCTCCTCACATTAATATCTACATGCTCATTTGTGTGCTAGAACATTACAAATTATGTCCAACTACCCCTAACAATGACTTACCAAGGATGAATAAAATGTTAATTTCTGAGAAGGACAGATTATATTAAATATTTTCCATTAACACAATACTTGGAAAATGTGATCTTGCAGGAGACCAAACTAGGCTCATCTATTTTGAGACAACTGTAAAAAGACTTAATGCTGCAGTTATTTATGCTCAATCTTAGCTTTAAGAATCTGGATAGTTTCATTCAGGTAAATGGAACTTCATTGTTTAAAGTTAAAATGCTTTTCATAAGCTTGCAGAGTCAAGACTAAGACTAAGAAAACAGGCAAAAATCAAACTTCCGATATTAAGCTTTCGGAGATGTCCTTAAAATATTCTTACCCAAGCTAGCTGAAGAATTTCATAGTCTGCTGCTCAGGTGAGTGATTAGAGAACAGGATGATAGGCACTTGAGTCAGATATTGATTGAACATGACGAGAAATCAATTTTGAGAAGCTCCTTCAGTATGTCTATATAAGAATTTGTAATTTAAAATATGTAGCATACACACAATGTCAGGAACTATTAATGCTAATCTGAAAGAGCAGAGATCCAGTTTAATTTCTAGTATATGAGGAGAGGACTCCTGAGGAGCTGAAAGTTTCACCAAGTTCCTACTACCCATTATTTTATGCTGAGGCAGAAGTCTGAAGATACAAGACACAAAAGACACAAGATAAAACCCAGAAGGGAGAAAGAGGAAGAAAATGGTTAAAGCTGTTGTTGATGGTAGTCTCCTATCTTTTCATTCTCTTCATGCAAATTCTTTTAAACAGTACACAGGTAATTTAATTACCTAATGCCACTCATGACAAGAGACTCCCTGATGCTTTAGGAAAATTATGTCTGCATGAGAATTGCCAGTATCAGTTTTATGGAGCTGCGACAGTCAGGGTACAGGGGAAACTAGGGTTTGTTGTATGGATCAAATCTTTCATTAAAGTAGGTGATAGAATGAATGTAGCTTTTTTTCAATTAGGTCATCAGGTGTAAGAGAAGATGTTACATAAATAAGATAAATGTTAAATAAAAAGTAATCTCACTTTAAGGAAGCGAGCGGGAAGAATTCAGGTTAGCAGTCTGTCATTTGAAGTGATACATGTGCAAGGCATTCAGCAACACATACTTGCAAAAAAAAAAATACAGAAGTTACAAAAGATTCAAAATACTGTATTTTTAATTTCTCAGGTAACACAGCCCGGAAGTGACCTGTAGAACATAATTCATGATTCTTGTATTAAAACAATCTAATACTTTCCTCACACTTTGAAAAAATAGAAAATAATGAAGAGAAATTCAATGCTTGCTGAATCACAATAGCTCAAACATAGGTGTGAAAAATTTTGTATGAATGGTGCTGTGAAATAATTTAAACAGTGCAGAAAAAATTTAAGGAGTGAATATAGACCTATTAGATGAAATGATCTTTTGCTACAAATGTTAACAATGAGTATTCTGCCCTTGAATAAGTTAAAATAGAAACATAAATACGGAGTAAGAAGAAACATGGTTTTTGAACAGATGCACTGGTGATCCAGGTTTATGAAAAATCTGCTATAGATTGGGGTAGTATTATTTTACAGACAAAATAAATACAATGCGAACTTGTTTCAAGGATGATCAAGGAATTTTTCAGCCATTTAAAGATTTCTATCAGGTTGAGCAGTATTTTTCCTGTTTTATTTGTGTCACTGTCCTTTGATTAATGAAGAAATACATGGAATGACTGACTGGCATATTCCTATCACCTTAAGATGAGGCTTGATATGAGCATAACCAATACAATCACTACTGGATACTGCCAGCTCCCAGAAGGGAACTATCCTTTTGTACGTACACGAACATTGATGTCCCTTCTTCCACACCTCTGAAGCAGCACATCTTAGCTTTCTCTGTACTTGCCATTATAACAGCATTTTCAGTTACTCCACCTCCCAACTAACTGGAAATAAAAGAAATTCAGCATCTTGCTACAAAAACCATGTCCAATGCGAACGTTTACACACTTGTTATAAGGTACTGAAATCATTACTTAAATCCAGTGCTTACAGCATGTTTCAAAGTAACAAGATAAAATACCAGGAAATAGCATAATTATAAAAAAAAAAAAAAAAGAGAGAGACAAGTTTGCCTCAAAGCTCCTAGTAATTGTATCTTATCAGATGTACTTAAAATGCAAATATATTTGAAAACCAAGCAAGAAGGTGGCTTTTGGAATTCACTTTGAATGCTTAAAATTCACCCATGTGTGAACCTGTGAGTTTTAATCTTCCAGAAATGGACCTCTCAATGAAAACATGAAGCTTCAACAATTTAGTCCAAGGACTATAAAGTTGCACAATTAATGATTCTTCTATAAAACTGTGATATCACGAAAATTTAATCACAACTGAATCTTTGAGAAGGCAGGAAGCCCTGGAATAATGCTGATAATGCCTTTTCTACAAAAATAAGTGTTCTTCCTTTGCTTCAGTAGCAATAGTTTCTTTATAATATTTTGACTGACCTTTAGCAAAGAGTACACATTTCAAATCATTTACTCATTACCAAGGCACTAACAAGCTGGGCTCCCCAGAAATGCTGAAGGAACTCAGCACCTTTGGAATGTTTTGCCTTTTACTGAGAGACAGTTAAAATTCAAGATCAATACTTCCTGTCCTTTGCTGTCATTATTAACACAGGGTGTCTGGGAAGACAGTACTCTGAAGTTTGTTTGGTCTCCTATTGAATTTTTGTACTATGAATAATTATTCAAAGATTATTAGAAATAACATGGAAAATAAATAATATTGTTTAAAATAATATCACAAATAATTACAATTCAAAAGTGAATTGTTTAAAAAACCTGAAAACTTACATTCAGATTTCTCATGTACTTCAACACAAGATTTATTAGTCAACAGCATTCAGAAAAAGTCAATGCTCCTCTCAAAATACTGACTGTCCATTGGAAATATACATCGTTAGAATACTTGGGGGTTAGATTATCATGTTTTCTAATGGTCATAATTCTGCTATTGAGAGTAGTAATTCCACTCTTTGCCAGCCATGCTAATAAGTGGAATGTTATTATTACTGAGAGTGAAACAACTTGAAAATATCTTACACTAAAGCTACTTTGGGATGAGTAACAATAGCAAATGATTTGTGCATTTAGCAAACAAAGTCAGAAGAACTACAAATACTGAAAATGACCTCCAGGCTGGTCATTTAGAATTGAAAAACTCACAAATAACACTTTTTAGTGGTATTTCAAGTAACATTAATTCAGTATGTTTTTTTTATACACAATTTGTAACAGCCACTACAAGCCTTTCACAATGCTATTTAAGTGTGGGAAATTGTCCGAAACTTTCAAATCTGAGGTGAAGTCATCTCACCAAAGTCAACAGCAAACCTCCTACACATCAAGACAGACTTCTATTTCCTTATTTACCATTCAGATCTCTTATAGAAACACATACTGCACTAATTCTTATGGGTCGAGAGGGTATTAGCTCTGTGGTGCCCATGGCCATCCCACTAGGTACCAAAGTCAGGATTACAGTTCAGAGGCTGATTTTCCCTCTTAAGGCCAAGGCTGTAGAAAAATACACACAGAAGCTCATATGCAAAAAGGGACAGTAGCATTCCAAAAAAGATTATGCATATTATGTATGCAATTGTTTTTATTTTATGGAAATGAGTACTGGCAGCTCTACTCTATTACTGAAGCACTGTGCTGGGTTCTTCTCACTGAAATTGCTGCTGAGATCCAGCTGTACATTTCTGAGTTTCTCACTGAGCCCAGGTTAACAAACCTGTCCCATCATACAAAGAAAGAAGTAGAAGAATCCACTGGCCTAAAGCTACAAACTCATGTGCCTACTCTGTACGCAGCATAGGGGACCCAAGGACAAATCAAGGCGTTCTTGCTGTACGTGAGATATTCTCACAGTACAGAAAGCTAAACATGTGCATACGCACTTACTGTATCATGCTCTGCATTCCTGTCTTCCCAGCACTCACACCAGTTAGACGGTCTCTTGCCTAGCCTAACAAAATACCAGTAAAAGTGTTTAAAAACATACTTGGTGTTCTCTACAGGAAAGAAAAAATCATTGCATATATACAAAATTTAAAATCATTTTGCCCTCAAACAAATTAATATTTGCCACTTACTTTGGGATCTTAACAAATGAATATATAAATACCATTTCAAGCCAAGTGACTTTTCCATTTGCTGATTTACTGCAGATTCAAAACCTGAACACGGTGTCTTGTCAAAATTGAGCAGCAACATTAATCATGATCTATAAATATGCAGAATATAAACACCTGACTAAAAATTACTTTTTCTTTTTTCCCCCCACAACCTATTTGCAGTATTTTTGTTACTAAGCAACAAAATGAACAAAATTCTTCTATTATCCAAAACACTTGCATTATTGCCAGGGTCGCCTTAATACAACTTTATTATCTCAATTGCTTCACTTGCTGAGCATGTGGAGCAGCAGATTAGGGATAATTAGACAAGGAATGAATGAAACTCCAATGCAGTCACATCCTGAAAGACAAATGAAGTATTGATTTTGATGATTCTACTAACAGCCATTTAATATGCAAAGCTACTAAACATTTGAATTGATATGACTTCACTCTCAATATGTTGTTAAATGTATTCTGGGCTCTGGCTGAGAAAACGATGTTCAGCCTTTATGACACTGCATACCATTCATGGTTATTAAACACAATTAAGCAATGCAGAAAAAGTGTGAAGGTTGAAGGAAAGCTCACCAGAGCAGCTTTAAATTTGTCCTAGTTTCTGAGGTAAGATGGAAGGGAGAAAATGAGATAAGGTGCCTTTCCAACATGTACACCCATCTGCGGGATGTAGCATTTCTCAAGATGTTTTGTAGCATAAATCATGTATACATTACAATATTGGCGAACAAAATAGGGCGCAAGCTAGGGAAAATCTGAGATGTCCCTATCAAAGCACCGTATAACATGATTAATGATTTATGCGCCAACAACTGTGTATAAAACAGTGTTTTGGGAAAGGTTAAAATTGACTTTCAAAAATGTTTTTTTATAAGATGAAATTTTGCCTTCGGTTATATCATTACAAATACAGGCAACAGAAACTAGTGGAGTTAACCTGGATTTATGTTCATGTAACGCAGTGTTGCATTTTGTTCTTAAATTGCAGAGGAATTGCTTCTCAGGATTAAAAAATGGTGCTCTCAAGCAGCTTAAGAAATGTTTCACAGCACATTGCTCAATGGAGAGGTACAGAGGAGAAAGGGAAGACTACTATGCATAATTGAGAGTACAGACATTTTTATCAAAGAATCGCATGAACTCAAATATCCCCAAGATATTAAACCTAATGCCCATAATTTTATGACTCTTAAAATAAAACAGATCAGATTTTCATATACTGTACTCTAACATAAATCTGGATCAACCACACTGCCTGCAAGTCCTGCGGTCAAATAACTTCTTTGGATTCAAGCCAGAAGATACAGCAGTATAAATGAGATCATATCCCATTCTCCCGAGTGGTCAAGACCTCATTGCTCATCCAAAAGACTCAAGGACAAAGACAAGAAAAATAATGTACTGAGAATCAATAGCAGTGTGCCTGGTGCATCCTCATTCTAGTGGACAGGCTTCAACACCTGCTACTGAAGTTAACCTGAAAGCCTAAAAATACAATGGCTTTTTAAGCTGAGGACCACTCATAACGTTTATGTGTCTACATGGGAGATTTTGTGTGCATTTGCTCAGGCCACTCTGCAAACAGCCCTGACACTATCCAGCTCCAAACCAGGCACAATTTCTGCACAACTGAATTGTGCTTGTTCAGACTTAACACTGTGACCACAATTGCTGTACGGCTTTCGGTTCACACTGGACAGTATCTGGCCTGCCTGAAACACAAGCGTCTTAAGCATTATGAAAGACCGAAAGAGTTAATGTATGTTGATGCCTCAAACACTGCGGTGGAGACAAGTTAAGGTCTCCATAGTGACAAATTGGGGTCTGCATTGCACCACAGGTGAAAAGCCAATTGGCGCGGAGCCAGGAGGTGTGTGTTGGAGGATGTGCAGTTCTGCCTTCTGATGTGCCTCACAACTCACCATAGGTGGCCAGAGGTCATCCAGAGTTCATTTGAGGAAGGGGCTCACCACCACCCGAAAGACCCCTTGCAACCACCCCTGACAATGGCGCCTGTGCAGAAGATCAAGAACATTCTGGAACAAGAACCATACAAGTCCTCAAGGGGGCGGGATTGGCGCGATCGAGAGGCAGGAACTGGTCTATAAAAGAGACAACTCCAAGGAGCCATGTGGGTGCCCACTACCGGAGGGTTACTACGTTTACCATCGCCATCGCAGGATCCAAGGGTGGTGATATGTCTCCCTCTCCCTCCCTTTTCCTCCTTTTCCTTTCTTCTTATAAGTATTCTGATTAGAACCCACGTTGCCTACCGTTATGCTTTCCTAGTTCAGGTTGCCTACCATTACGCTTTCCAAATTCAGGCTGGTGTTTTTCCATCAATAAAGTGTTTAATCGATCGTTTGGTGTCATTTCACCTTAATTTAGCCCAAGGGAATCACAGAACCGCCACAATCCTCCCTGGGCAGCCCCGTTTGGATCATGACAAGAATACACCTCAGACCACTGCAGTTCAGGAACATCAGAAGCACTCAGTACTTTAAATATTTTAATGAGCTTATGCAATTCTATATGAGGATGGGCCTCAATTGCCTAACGGCCAAAAGAGGAGACGTCAGCCTACTGCATTACTGGCACATGGTGGCCTCTCATCAGGCACTACACCTTTCAACACAAGAAGTTGCTCATTGCATGTCATGAGTGGGATTTTGGTCCATTGACACAACAGTAAACTCAAGGCAGCAGAGGCCCTAGGGAAACTTTCTGATACCCCACACTATGGATATACTTCAGACTTACTATACATTCTGCAACAGATTTATCAATGATGTCAAGGAGAGAATATGTGCTCCTCCTGTCACCAGCATCCTTAGAAGTTTCAGCAAACTGAAATCACTGCCAGGGTTTGGGAGCGCAGGGGCTAGCTGTGGTTGGAGTGATTGACTTACGTTGATTCTGATGAGAACAAACTCCAGAAAAGTAGAAAAAAAGATGCAAAGCAATGATTTGATAGGTTAGGAGATGAAGGACTTGCAGGGCAGAAAGCTGAGGACAAGATCCTTTTATACAGGGAGATAAGATCCTTTTATACAGAGTGATGGGCTGTATGTCACAGATCAGTTTTTTGCATTTATTTGAAGAATGTGCTCAAAATGGTGGGTTCTTTGTATGTTAGCTTGGATTGGGCTTTTTAGAACTAGGGCAGTGCCAGGTAAGATTGAACTTGGTTGCTAAAACACACCTCACACATGCCAGTCCTGCAGTGGAGAGCCAGAGCCAGCGCTATGCGGGCCGATGTTCATTTCCAGTGGTGAGCGGGCAGGCGAGACAACCTGTGGCAGACATTTCAGACGCAGCAGTGTCATCTGCTGCGGGTTTCTCTGGTGACTCTCTGACACCATCAGTGGTATGAGAATAAGGAGTTAGTGTGGTGGGAGAAGCAGTCTGACAGCAGCTTATACCCTGTAATATTTTCTGCTGGCTACGGAAACAACAAGCAGGTTTTGTTCAGTTTTTGTAAAATGATTTGGTATTTTTTAATAAGGCCAACTTCACTGGCACAGCTCAGCATAATTTGGCCTGAAACTATCAGTGGAAGTTCATACAAGGACCTTCTAAACTTTCCTGTGTTGACATAGCAAAAATACTAGCCAGGGACTTAACATAATTTTGGAGTTACAGGAGGGAATCAACTGTAATCTTGCTGGGAAGACAGGAAACACCAAACTCTCCTTGTGATGCTTCCCATGGGAGATGCCCAACACAGCAGTGCAGGCAAGGCTGCAGCTTCCAAACTAAGGGAGCTCAGTTATGAACAGAAACACAGACCCATCAAAAATTATTAAATTAATTATCAGCTGCTGATAATTAGCTGATACTTGAGTCGTGAACCTAAGAGCCAAGAAGCAGGGTTTCAAAAAGGAAACAAAACTTCAGGAAGTTCAGCAGCCCTCTGGGTGGTGGAAAAGATCTGGGGTTCAGTGCTCCTGGCTTCATGCACAGCAGTGAGATGATCTTCATCAGCACCAACCACAAGCTTCAGACCAACACCTTGCATAGCATGAAGTCTCCTTCCCATAAATAAAAATACAAATATAAACTGTTGGAAACCATAGACAACAACATTTTGGCTATAAACTAATGTCATATCCAACACTTTAGTCCAATAAGTCTAATTCAGTTAGCTTTCAAAGCTGTAAACTACGCTTGACTAAGTTATGTTTATATAAGTGTTCCAGAAGTTCACCAGGCTCATGCCAAGAGGCCTTTCAAAGGAAGAAATATTGGCTTATATCCATTTTGATGCTGAGAGAGTAGTGTTTTAATGCATTGCTTCTATGATAGCATTTGAATTTTAAAATGATTTAACAGCACAGAAATCATTCTTAAAAAGTACTTATTGAAGAAAAAAATAATTTTGATAGCATGGGCCAAAATATTGTTTGAAAATGATAGACTGGGTGGTAGGATTAGACAGTTATATCCATTGCTGTCAGATTAAAGAATACCCAATATACAGATGCTTCTCAAATATTCCTGTGAACAACATACACATAGTTAATCAAACGAACTACTACCACTTTTAGACAACCAACATACAGAAAATCTTCAGTCTCGACCTATAACAATAAACATTAAGAAGAGACCTACAAAAATGCCTATGAAAAGTGTACATTTCTCTGTGTAGTACTGCAGTCCTCGGAATCCACCTAAGCTCTGCAGCAGCTAAGTAGCCAGTAATCCATTTTTCAAGGCCCCCAGCACTGTGCGTATGTGCGTGCATGTGTGTGAGCCTGTACGTGCATATATTCAGCTATATGGAAATATCCGCTTTGCCTGATATAGGGTCACTATTTCACACACTGTTGCCAATATTGCATAAAATATCCATTGAATAAAATATGTAAACAGTCTGCGGAATAAACACTTCCACTTCCATAGGGAAACTATGCTGCAAAATGATAACTTACTAACTTTCCCTTCCTCTGGCAAGTATATATGGCACCATTTTTACTCCCACACTTACCATATTTTAAAAGAATGGTCTCAGCCGTTCCTATTATTTGAAAGAAAGTACATAACTCCAGGAGACAGGTCAGAGCAGTTCTTGCCAAAGGCACGCAAACAGGCACTCGTAGCCTGCCAAGATAATGAAGGGAAGTTACAGAAATCCCTCAAATCAAAAGTTTCCTACCAGAAGCAACAGGCAGTGCGCTGGTTCTTTTGAATGCCACTTAGCAGCAGCAACCCCGAACTGTGCAGACGTTCATATGCATAAACATTACAGTCATTAAATGCCTCAATCAGGACAGAGGAAGCACTCTCCAAGCATCTAAAAGGGACACTGACAGGGACCTTTACCCTCAGGAGGGACAATTCAACCATACAGCACCTTTAAAAAGTATCACACTCACCCCCAAAGAGGTCATATCCAACAATTAGGAGTGCCTTACATTTTCATTCTTGTTTATAATCCCCAAAATATAGTATTTATTAATGCATTCTGCAGATACGAGCCAAAGTATCTCTACTAACTTATTCATTAGGATGGCTTTGTTTTGAGAAACAATTCTGCTGACTTGGAACACAATACTGTTCAATCATTCATAGCTGCCTCGGCTTTTCAAGGCTGGCAGAAGTGAATAGATGAAATCATCAGCTATGTGACCACACACAAGAAAGCACTCTTACAGTTCTGTTTTAGATTACAATGACATTTTTTTGAAATTATCTTACATGGCACTGATTAGCCTACATTGTCACAAGAAATAACAGTGCACTATGGAAAACCCTAGTTATTCTAGCAACCTCATTTGTTCTCATTGCTCTGTTATGTCCATGTTCCACACCAGTAATTAAAAGTTTGTCATGGTGTTTTCAACACTTTGAGTTGTAAACAAATTAATAGTTAACTTGGACAATGTTTCTGGTAGCCTTTTCCTCCCCATTTTACTGCTTGCTATTCAGCTGCTGTCTAAAATCCTGACTCCTGTAACAACAAACTCCATGCCTTTATCAAAACTTTGCAATGCAAGAGGAACACTGTGGAGGCTACTGAGCAGCATCAGCTCAGGATCTCAGCAAAAAGAATACAGCAAGTACTGAGTCAGCTATATAAAGTTTTATTTTGCTTGCCATTCACTTTGGCTCATCCTCATCACTTTGTGCCATTGACGCAAGACCAGCAATATAGAACAAAAAGAAATAACAAAATGATAGACAGTTATATAGTACCATCAAATGCATTTTCTGGACATCATTCTATTAAAATAGTCTTGCTGATTCTTATCTTCCTCTGCACAACACACAGACACAAAACTAGCCTGAAGTTCTTAAAAAAGGAACTGGCTATGCAAATTCCCACAAAATCTAATAGCACAGACATCGTGACATGAACCCTGTGAAGTATATGCAAATAAATCCAAATACAGGAGAGAGTCACCTGCTTTGGCTTGCAACTCTTATCTGGAATCTTTAAACAAATTTTACTGAAGTTCATTAATGGATTGATATGACTCGTACAAAGATGATAAATGCCTGAAACCTGATAACTTTGAAGTCTCAGTTTTCAACTTTATACTCTCCCTGTAAACTCAAAACCTCAGACCCTTAGGGTCTGAAAGGCTACAATGAAAAAATAATCTACGATAAAGTCTCTCACAACTCCATGAAGAATCAATCCCTGTTTTCAGACAACAACACAGCGCTACAAAAACTGAGTAATAAGCAGATATTCAAGTTCAGCTAGAGAGACTTGAAGTCCCTAACTCAAAAGTCACTTTGGTAGAATATAAATATTTGCTTGTCCTGCCTGTAATAACCTGAGAATTTTAGGGTAAAGGACACTGATGAGTTAGGTGATGGCACAATACAATACAGAAATGCTAATTATTTCATCTCAGAAGTGAGACTGCAACAGCGGCCAATTGCAAGGAACATCTTAAATTACATCTTAGCTGTTAACCACATCTTGTGGGTGAAACCGATGCCCAAGTGTGCAAGTGCTCTTCCTCCACTGTGTCATCAAGTCAGACAGATTAAATCACACCATGCTGCTGAAGACACCATACCAAAGTCACAGTCAAGAGGAATGAGAGAGGCACCAGTTACAGCTGGTTCACATTTACAGGGACACCTTAAAGTATTGTTTCCTTACAGACACATTTGGCCAAGTTTATGCTGGTTTTACCCACAATTCATCCACATGGCAATCACAGGAGAGAGCAAAGGTAGGAAAGTGTTTGAAACAGTCTGCTGCCCTCCAAAGAGTTTTGAGACCTATTCCCAAGGCCACCATTGTCTGGGAACAGGGTCTTATCCACTGTGGGCACCTGAGTGACTTAGGGAACGCTATCCCAGGCTTAATTTTCTTCCAAAGTACTTTACATCCATCTAAAGATTTTAATAACCTAAATACATACATAATCTAGAAAAACTGACCATTTACTCTTCAACTTTATTCCAATATATTAGTATACGCCAGGCTCAGGTTGCAATACTTGATTGCACAAGAAATGGAAAATACTTTAAATTCTATGGATTTCTGGAGAAGTTTCGTATGCCACAAGTTTTACATTACGAAAACAATTTTCTTCCCTTTCAAAAATAATGACCCTTATCATAGTGTTGTTAACATAGCCGACAAAAAGAGATATGCTGACATTAAGATTTAGATACAGAGGACCTTCCACTGTGATACTGTTGAAGGTTGAACTTGACATGTTACGAGATATTTGGCTATATATAGCTGCATTAGAAATGTCTCGCTGCAACAGGTGTGCCACCTTTAGCATGGGTGACAGTAGGTTATCTTTTAATTAAATATGTCCTACACATAATTATTTGGATACGAATGTTTTTATAAACTCTAAAATGACATATTGTTTCGTATTTGCAGAGTACATTGCTGGCAGACCTAATTAAGACACAGATAAATTCAGTGTGTAACAGGATAAGCATTTTTTTTGCTTTTCTCTTTTTATGCCTGTGCAGGTTTCACTTTGTTTTCATTCTCTATTTAGTCCTTGAATTTCCATTTCACCTTACATTTTTTATTTCAGCTTTCTTTACAGTTTACATTTAATCTACAGTAAAACTGATACCCTCCTCCTTAAAATCGTTCTGGTCATGTGTAAGAAGGCATCTCATGTTCCTGCTCCATGCAGTTTTGACATTGAGTAAACAGCTTTTTAAGTTGACTGATTTTTAATCTCATTTCAAAATATATACTCTTCATAAACAAAAATCTGTTACTAAAGAGTAAAACAAACAGTATCATAGTAACTGAAGATAGAAAGCACCAAAAAGCTCCCAGAGCGATAATCAGTTGAAGCTAATTGTCATACCTACGTAAGTAATTCTTACAACAGAATTGAACCAAGAAAATTTAGTTAACTCACAAACTGTATCACTGGGTGGTAGGTGGGAGTGGGGACAAAAAGTGGTATGCCAGGGGATTCATAGTGAGAATTCAGGTTTGCAGTCTCATTGAAAAATTTCAGAACTAGTAACATAGCATACTACATCATACCAAGGAGTACTGCAGAATACTGTCGGCTTTACTTCTGCTGCTACCTAGGTGTCTTTTCATAGGACTTGCTTCCAAGGATTTTCTGTTTTCCAAGCAGACTTTGTTTCAAATGGCGGCACTGAAGTAGAAACTGGGTACTAAAATTCAGTCCAAAATCACAGTTTTTCCCCCAAAATTATTCCCGCCCTCCCCCCTACCCCCCCCAAGCTTTAAAAATGTTTCATATTAAGGTGAACCTGCAAACTGCTTCTCAAATGCCACTACAACCCTTGAAAGTGCCACAAAATCTTTGGAAGTATCTTTTCCCATATGTACCATGATATCTAGGTAGATTAACTGCAGCAAACATGGATTGGCAGCATTTTGAATTTTGTTTGATTTTTTGGTATAAAATTGCAAATTTAACATCAGTTTAATACAGCTCACTTTCCTCTAACGTATAATAATGTATATTACAGCACAAGCATTTCTCAAATCAAAATGAAAATTCAGTGCAAAGCAGTCTGGTAAATTTTACAGAAGACTGACCCCAAAAAAGCTCCCGAAGACTTGCTTTTTAAAGGAATGGGGAAAGGGAAGCATTTCAAGTGCATGCAATGCTGTGCGATACACAGGTTATTTTTCAATCAGTTTTTCTTCTCTCCCCATGTCTCTCTTTTTTTGGGGTATTATCTTTAGCTTGCAAGTTGTGGTTGTGTGAGGATAAAATTGGAGGCTTACAGACTGCTGTCAGCTCTGCCCCAGCTAGTTCTAGCATATGTACAGCTGTTTCCGTACTTTCTTGAGCTTTTCATAACAATTCTTTGTTACTTAAAGAGTAAGGACTTTTCACTGTTGTTGCAGTGAACTGAAAGTTTGTGCCTGTATTTTTGCAACTTTGCAAAAATACACAGAGAAAGCCTTACCAGCAGTGCAATATTAAGGGGGAATCATTTCTATTTTCACAGAACATAAAAGAAAGGCTTACTTGTTCTGGTTTGTGCTCAAATGAAATGAAATTGCCATTACTGTTTCTGCAGCACACTTGCTTTTAGTTCTTTCTGCTCATTTAGGTCTTGAGAAGAGGTTCAAATGCAGGCAAGGAATCTTCAGAGTAATTTAACACTGAAAGTCCTTCAGTACTCCAATAAGCTGGATTTATCATTCCGAACTTCAACACCGCTGGATGAAAATCAAGCGAGATCTTGTAAAACCTCATACATCAGAAGAGAAATAAGCTATACCTCTGGCTGGGAAGGGATTATAGTGATGCAAGAAATTTTTCTTTGGCAGTATTTTAAAATATTTTATTCTCCTTAAAATTTAATGTTTCACACCCACATTTTCCCAGATGAATTCTTTCTGGAAAAGGGTTGATAATTCCACAGATGCTAAAGTTGAAAATCATCTTCCCAACAGATATTGGCCTGGGATAGAAGAGTGTGCTCACACCTAGAAAATATTGAGATTCAGCACCTAATATGTGCAAGTCCTTTTATAGTTCAATAGATCATAAAAGATATGATGCAAGGGCTATTCAGATGGAAGGATTTATCACTCATAGGTGCATACTGCTAGTGTGAGGGGAAATGAAGCACTGGGAAGAGCTGACACCAATCGCAAAAACATGTCAAGTCAGCATGTCTGACTGTTACCATACTGCCCATTTGCCTTGAAACAACACAATAAGGAAGCATCAGAAAGCCCTGGAATAATCAACAGTTTATGATTCTTTTGAATATTGTACTAAGCCTATTGGTCATCTCTCCTAGAGCACTACAGGTGAGGGAAAACCCTCTCTCAAGTAACATAATTTAGCTAGGAAAAAAGTCATTCTAAAGCAGAACACCATGCTTCAGAGGAACTGTCTGCTGGACACCATACCTGTAGACCTGACCAATACCCACTACATTGCTGGACATTAATTTCCGTGCTCTCAAAGCACACATTTCAACTCAGGATATGACCAGCATCACAGTATCAAATGTACCAGATAAGCCAGATCTTTGGTAAGGGGATTTACCTTGAACCACTGCAAGTAAGTGATGGGGGAACTGCAGCTTCCAGGTACAGCTGAACAGCAGCAGGCCCACACCAATTCTGAACGGTCAAACACAGATGATTTTCAAACCGACTGCATGTCTGCTTCCGACAACTCTGAGCAACGGGGGCCCAGCCAGCCAGGACACTGAGACTGGCTCCTACAGTGTTACTCAGTTGACCCCTATATGTAGCAAATCCTAGTTCCAAACTTTGACGTTCCTGTGCCATCATACACTCATTCATACAGTCTGCATGGTTTGTGCCCGAAACTTAGCAAAACAAGGATATGATAAATACATATAAAACCGTTTGTGACAGGTTGAAAATTGATCTTGCATAGCTTACAAAGACAATAAAAGACATCTGTTTGTTCAAGATCTGTATTCTTTCTTGGTAGAACATTTTTTCAAATGACATTGTTAAGGCTAAGCACGCCAAGCTTGATATATGGCTCATGCATTAGCATACCCCAACCACTTTAATATTTGTAATAAACAATCCATTTTATGGTGGGTACCTTTCTACAACAACACATACAGTATGCTTTCAATATAAAGATATTTATGAATTAGTTCTTAGAGCTCCCCATTGCTATCACTGAGAGAATGCTTAGATTTTAAGTTTATATTACATCGCAACGCTACTAAAATTATGGTGAAATATTAATCTAAGTGGACCTAAAATACTTTGGTCACTAAAGCTTTCTAAATAGCTAACTTGTGCATAGATATCCTCAACTCTAGAAGTCACTATGTTAGTATATCACTTCCAAAGTAGTTTCTGATAACATCCTATATATCTACTGGCTACTTCACAGAGGAAAAAAACCCAAACTTTATGAAGTCACATTAATAAACAATGTTTTTAAGTTTTTCTACTTTTTAAGCATTGTCCAAAAGTCTGCATTTTGCAAGATTTAAAATAAGCTCTTTCATAAAAAGAATATTAAAAAAATCAAAACACCTCAGGTTGATGAATCAGCTGCTGTCATCCAAAGCAAATCCTCTATTAGCAGAATTTGTCTCTCAATACACATAATAACTAAAGATACTACATTCCAAAGAGCAAGCTGTAGGCTGAGCTTTCAAGAGTTGTAACTTCATGTTAGAAAGCTTTCAGCAGAAATATAAGCTAGCCCCTTGCCTCCCCCAAACAAACAATAAAAATGTGGAATACTTTCCCAGGCTAAGCTATAAAAGCAGCTTATCTAAAAGATCAGTCTTGGAATGAACATAGAAGACTTGTGAGTTTGAAGTCTAGAAAGACTTAGATAATGCTTTTTGACTTCACCCTGTCCTTTGTACTTACACTTTAGGTGACTTTAAGAAGATAATAAGAAAGAAAGCGGGCATGTGCAAACAACAGATAATATTAAAAACTAAGTGATTAGTGTATTAGATCATGAAATGGTCTACCACATAAACTGATATTAAATTATTTTAATATATATGATATTATTCATATAGATTAGATAATTATATCTATCATATGTATTATGTTTAACACATTCCTTTCCCAAGCTGATAAACATAGACATCCTGTTTGATTGATAAGGGATAGTTGAACTGACTATTAATATAAAGATTCAGTAATCTATGACTCAGTTGTCTCTGAACCCTCTTATATTTATTGGAATAATAATAAAAAAATCTTTCTTTTATCTCTATTACTTCTTGTTTTCCTCTGTTTTTTAATATTTTATTTCACTAGAACTAATTAGATTATTGTGTGCATTAGAACAGACACAAGTAAAAAGAAAAACAAAATCCAAACGATTTCCTTCCCCATCCCCTGCAACTGGCTTGAAGCACACTTACAATGAAACTCTTCTAGATTTATACAAATATGACTGTGCTTTCTTTCTTTCTGCTCCTTTCTTCCCAAAACAATAGAACTGGCTTCCTATTGCTATGCTTAAGACAGTTGTGAAAAAATTCCGCTCCATCTCTCTCCTTCCCCCTCCTGAAACCCATGAAGGGTGGGATTCCGTCACCACTGACATGACAGCTCTTCTAACATAAAGCCAGAGCTATTGTCTGCTCTAATCTGCTAATAGTCTGTACATCAGTTAATTCCTACTGGGGTATTTTTGTTCTGTCTTAAAGAATAATATCCAAACTTGTTTTAAATATTGCCAGGGAGGTGATTCCGGCAGAGTTCTTGTTCAGTTTCCAGCTGTTGGATTATATCTTTGTTTCACAGATCTAAGGTTCTAGTATCACATTTCTATTTTTGTGTGGACATCTACAGATAACTAAAATTTACTGTTAATTTACACAGACTGTACTCCTGTATAATGCATGGTTTTATGGCTTTCCTCTAACCTCTTTCAATTTTTATCAGTGTCTTTCCTGAATTACAAACTCCAGAATCAGACACCTTATTTCAACAGCTGTGCACTAGGACTGAATATCTGAGGTACTTTGGCTTGCAAGATTACAAGTCTCTCCCTACTACCTAAGGTGGGATATCTACACGGACATAATTGCTGATGTATTTTTGTCTAATCTGGTTTTACGAGTAAAGATGTCTTCACTTTCCCTAGCCATCTACTCCAATGCTTTGTGCCTCCTACAGTGAGAAAGTTTTTGCTACAGTCTAATGTTTATCTACCTTGCTGCAGGTAGTTAGGCCCATTTTGTCCTATCCTGTCTGCTGTGAATTTGATACGGTCTTTTCCTCTACAAAGCTGCTTTTTACGTGCATGAAGAGTTGTCACTTCCTTCAGTGCAGACGTCTAAGACATCTCACGACCTCTTCAAACAACCTCCACACATCTGAGACTTTGCCAAATTCTGGAATGACTTCTAGCTCAACTCTCGGCTGCCTGTTGTTGGTGACGAGTGGACAACTTCTCATGCATTGGTGGTTTGCTTTGTGCTTGGTCAGCCAAAAAAATCTGTAAAGATTTACAGATTTAAGATTTAAAGCTGCTTATCTTCCCAGAACGGTGAATAAGAGATTTCACAATTGCTGTAATTTGATCTGACTGAAAGCAAAAAGCAAACCTTTCTAAGTCACTGAAGAAAAAACAGCTCCAGCTTCTTCCTGTCTACAGTGGAAAAATACTGTAGGCAGCAAGTGGTGATTCAGGAGCGGCTACATGCTCTTTTCATGTGCTCAGTGGAACAGAACAAACCCTTTGGTCTGTAATCTCCTGATTCTTTCCAGTTTGGGCAGACCTCTCATTGAGCAAGTTTCTGCGTTGGAGAACTCTAATTTGCAGACCAGAACAGTGGTCTTCTGCATTCCACATGAGCCACTGAGAAAAACTCAAGTCCTACCTGCCGTATACAGGTCCCTAGTGGCAGCTCTGCAGCTGGGGAAGCCGTGCAGGCTTCCTCTGGCACATCACATCCTTCCACTGAATTTAAATGCGATCTCTCCACATCTGACTGACTGCAAGTGAAAATATCAGGTGCAGGGAAAATAGCAGCAAGGTATTCTGTGCCTGAGAGCGCCATTTCATAATTCTCTCTACATATAAATATCAAAAGGCATTTTAACTACTATCTTTTAATGCCAGATCCTTATGGTTCTCTTTTTTTTTTTTTCCTTTTTTTTTTTTTTTGTGCGCAGATACGTGCTAAAGACAGCAATCAGATAAAGCTCCTGGTGAGTGTACTCACAGCTCTATTTATGGGTATGAAAACACACAGTCGCTGTCTTTACAGAGAAAATCAGGGATTTCAATATTTATGAGGCTGTGAATATGTGACAGAATTTGTTGTCCTCAGATGCTTCCATACAGCCTAAGGAAAGGAATGAAATCTGATATTCTGTGGTATCTGGCAGCTGCTAGCCAAAGAAAAAAGCATTATCTTCACATCCCCACTCTCTCAAGCAGTTTGTCCAGTCTGAAGGAGGAATCACAGAAATAAGATCTCAACAAGTCTATCAGAGGAATGACTGAACCACTCTGTGCCTGTCAGAGATTGAACGGGTAATGCAGCACATAATCAGCCTTCAGTGTTAATGCAATCTTGGACTAAAGGAACAAATACCTTAGGAGTTTATTTGCTTTTTGTCACATTAAAACCTGCACTGAGGTTATTTTTCTCTTTTTCTACCTGTATCATTTGCTTGGTTTTAATATGAGAAATTCACAAGGTGTTTCTTTGACCATAAATGATTCCAGGATAATACTGGATTATACTAAAAGTAACAGAAGAAAAACTGATTAACAGAGGAGATGAGATTTTCAATGAGACTGATTAATAGAACTGTACCTTTACCCTATTCAAGCTCCTCTGTGTGGCTTTAATGTTGTCAGATGACTTGATGGTCTGTATGTGGTTCCTGATACCAGAGATCAGAAAGATGTCACCCTACCGCCCTATTTTCCCCCAGTTTTCAATATTCTCCTTCTATAGCCTAAAACCAGGCCTCAGAAAGGAAATGGGAAGAAAAGTTAAAAAATGAAATTGTCCTCCTATTGGGGAAGGATGACAAACTCGAGCTATATGTAAACATTTAACTAACAAAACTTGAATTTTAGAGCCAGATACTTGCCATTCATTCCTGTCACACCTTTCAAATTCATACAGAACATTTTGTTTAAGTTAAAGGAGGTTAAATGAGTTGAACTTGAAACATGTACATTTTACTAATGTGAATCTTGTTTTGCATAGTCTTTTTTTTCTCAGCCACTGAAAATTACACATAGTATAACTTCAATTATTTTTTTCTTCATTGTCCATCATTAACTTTATAAAATAGAAAGAGGTATCTTATACGGATTTGCCACAATCTGTCCTGAATTTGCTCTGTTTTTTCCATTAATGATCTGGAAAAGAGCATACCATTTGTTAAATAGCATACCAGTTAATTTTCCACATAACAGGGAGCTGAAAAATGCTAAAAGATATGAGATTAAGGGATTAGAATTCAAAACTATCCAGTCAATCTGGAGAGACAAATTGAAGAAAAGGGATTTCATTCAACTAAGGGAAGCCTCCAACATTCAGGGACAAATAAGCCATTGTACAAAGGCTGGATGGGAAGTGGTTTCCTTCATCTAGTAGTTCCTCAAAACAGTTCCCTGATTTCTAGTAGATCAGAGCTGAATACAAGTCAATAAGGTCAAGTTATTATGAAAAAGGCAATCATTATACTGGGAAAAAACACGAACATATACTATTTTACTTGGCTTTCACTATATGCTACTATGCACATGATCAGAATTATGCAACGATTCTTATGCTATCAAGCAGCAAATCTGCATTTGAGTCCATGGCAATGGACTGACAGAGCTGACAAAGCACAAGGTGGAGCCATAGAAGTTTATATGTATTCCTCCCACTAATGCACAGCCTATGGCGAGTGTACTTCCTGTTAAGGTTTTTCCCTGACCTTCCCTCTCTGTTTTCTGGTTACCCAGGGAGTTATTCTGACTATCACACTGTACAAATCTGGCATAGGAAGCTAGCCCCAGTTGACAGCATAAGAGGGGTGGTTCAAAGTCAAGACCAGATCCACATCTGCCTTCACTTCAAAGTTGAAAGCATAGCCTTAGGTAGAGCTTCAGGCACCTGAGGATGTCTGTTGGTTTAGTACGGTACTGCTGTGGTGTAAAGGAGCTTAACCAGCAGGTAGGCAGAACCAGGTAGCCTATGAAATGAGGGTCAACGTGACACAGAGCTCACAGACTGAATCTATACTAATTAAATACCTGCTGCCAAAGGTTGCCCTCAGGCCAGCTAACGATTGGTGACAACCATGCTATTAACCTCTCTGAACCTCCAAAACAACCACACCAATCCCCAAATTGCATAACAGGAATAGTCCTAGTTCCTGCTATCTCCCAAACCATGCCTGGGAACTGTTTTGTATGGTTGACTGGCCCAGGCTAAAGCTGTACAAGGAAGTCTTCTATAAATTTAAAACGTTCAGCAATCTAGATCACTGAGTTTAAGCATTCATACACATGCCTGTTACTGTCTAGCTTACATCTACAGACCTTGCCACAAATACTTCAGGTATCACTTTGTAAGACAAATGAAAACAGCCCAATACTCCAATAGATCTTTTGCCATTCTTCCCAATGATGTTGGGTTTTCTGCCCTGCTTACTACAAAACGGTGTCAGTTCCACAATTTATAAGAGAAAAATCAATTTTCCCACATGTAATCAAGTTTAGATTACATGTAATCAAACCTAGAATTAGTAAATGGAAAACACTATTAGTTGCACATGATCCTGTATAATTCTTTCTTGATCTTCTGAATGTATCTACATATTAACAAACGTAAGAAGCACAATCCATTATATTTATTCCCCTTCTCTTTCAAAATCCTAATATCTTCGGATGAAACTAGTTACATCTTCTTCAGCTATGACGTATGGGTACACAATTAGATTGATTTTTTTTTTCTATTAAGGGAGAGTATAATTACTTTTCCAACAACTACCTACAAAAGTAGACACAATTTCCCTCTCCAAAAGTAAGAAAAGCAAGACTAGTTTTCATCCTCCGCAAAAGGACAATACTGCACATATTCTGTACAAAATGGTATAGAAAAAGCAATGTATCTTAATATAGTCTGGAAGCAGAGCCAACAGCTATTATGCATCTTTATAACTCCCATTTCAGCCCACAGAAATACTGAATATTTAAGAGAGCTTTCGTAAACCATGCCAGTGTGTAAATATTACAATGCTAAGTACTAATGCCTTGTTGGACCACTTTCAGGTCCTCCACGGAATTTAGAGAGTGATAAGGTGCAAGTGCCCGAGCTCACATCCAGCCTTCCCATGCAGCTCTTAAGCTTGGAAAACTAGATTCCTGTCTGACAGATCTCCTTAGCCCCTCTCGCTTTATGGCTGCTACTACACATGGCAGCTGTCTTAATTGCAACAACAGTAGTTCTTCTCAAACTCCTGAACATGCATCTTCCCACACGTTAGCACACTGGAGAGGGACATTAAAATAAAAAGACAATTCTTCTTGGGATACTTGTGAAAAAAGATTCAGCACCAGAAGGATTTCACTTGGAATATTTTCGAAGCAAAGACAGACCACCATTCCATTTTGATTCAACTGACAGAAATAAAAGAAAGGGCACAGTAACAGAAGCAATTCAATGTGCAAAATTCAATTAATTGATGAAGAAACACTAGTTAAATTAACTTTAAATTTCCATCTAATTAAATGCCTTTTGTATTGTTTGTCTCTTCTATATCCTGCGTGTTTTACTACAAGAAATTTACTGTCGTGTTTAGGTGTTTTTTTTCTAGTGAACATTATTACACTACTGTTTTTAAAGGTATTGCAGGCTCTCAATAAAGTGACACGGTTACAGAATTAATTCCATGAAACCAACCCTAGCTTTCCTGAATTATAACTACTGAACATTGCCATATCCCCACAGGTGACAACCTGCAGAGCCAGCAACCCTGGAAAAAGTGTTATTTTCAAACAAGGATGAGGAATGGGAACAAGTCAGACTGTGTGCAAATGATCTGAAGCACTTCTCTAAAATTCACTGGTACGATAAAATAGGAAAGCTTTATCCAATTATTTATCAAGACATGTAAATCTTATACTTGACTACCAGTGTTGTTTCCGTTAAAGTAGTTTTTCATGGATCAAACACTTGACCACTCACCTTGTGGAACCTCCACCACTAGAAATATTCAAAACTGAATTGGACAAGGTCCTCAGCAACTTGCTTTACCTCTGAAGTCCGTCCCTTCCCCTCCTACCTCAATTACTTTTTGGTTCTTAAAAAGAAAATTAAAAAAAAAAAAAAAAAAGAAAAAAGCTTCCAAATCTGGAAAATTATTAGTACTTGCGCAGAGTTTGTATACTATTAAGCATTTTTAAGCTTGAGTTATATAGTTGTGATGGGGAGCAGCTTAGGCAGTTACATTCTTTCAGGTGAGTTAAACCTTGCTTGTTTTGAAGGCACGGTGAGCTTTCCTTCTAACTTCAGCAAGAACGGGTCATGCATGATTAAAACAGGCTGCGACTTCTCTTTGTGTATTCAGGGGCCCTAAGATCCATTAAAGGTGTTGTTTCATGAACATTTTAAGCTGGTAGTTCCAAAAGAAGCAATGTGTCCCCCCACTTTCACTCCACCACTCGATCTTGTTCCTTTTATGCTGGTACAAGCAGTTATGCAGCTATGTTGTAAATCAGATTAGGGAAATCCAGGTCAAAACTATTTGGTTTATTTATTTATTTTTAGGCCATTTTGCTTTTATAGGCATTAGTGAATTACTTCTGGCAGCATGGCTGGAGATGAGGGAAGCTGATGATTTTTTAGGTGAGGAAAGGGAATGATGTACAGACAACCAGAAATGTGCCAAAATTAGGCATGAAAGCTGTTAGAGTCAAGAATTTAACTAAGATGCCCAAACGTCCTCTCTTTTAGCCATATTTTCTTTACAGGATGGTGTAATTAATTCAGTTACCCATTCATGCAATTATTTTATTTATGGAACTTTAAAGGTTTTCTGCTCAAGAATTACTATATTTTATTAATTAAATTGTACTAAGCAATTTCCAGAAGGACATATTAATATTAATACTTGCAAACAAACAAAAAATTGCTTCACTCTGTCTTAATAATAAAAAATGACTGGCAATTTTTTTTTCTCTGTGCACAGGTCAGCTTTTCTCTTTACAAATATTTAGTTAAGCCTGAGGGATAATGCCTAATATTAGATTGTGATCTGGGTTGATATTATAAAGACAAAGCAATAAGCCCACCTGACAGTGGTAAGAAACTGGCAGTATACAGTAAGCAGATATGTGATACATACTGTTAGTGGGTTCAGAAAATACTTGCATTTCACCCTGTTTCAGAAAAAAAAAAATTCTTACAGTTCTAAAGCATTTGAAGAAACTTTGACTATCAAAGTTCAAATATTTTTGCCTTCCACACAAACCCAATTAATTTCTTTGCAACCTACAATTAAAAGTGTCCCAAGAAAAATAAGTAAATAATCTGTAACATGACAATTGAATCCTGGTATTTAATGGCTGGGATTGCATAATCTATGAAATTTTCCTCTGACTAGTAGTACCTTTGTACCCAAATGATTTACATGTGACTATGTGTGCATAGAAAAACATGTTTCTTTTCAAGCAAGACAGCAGTTACAGATCTTTGCACCATTGTTTTGAAGTCTTGAAAGCTTATTGTCAATGCCCTCCACAAATTCACTGAAGCCCAGTTTACTTAGTGGACTCCCTCCAGCTCAGTATGATCTCAAAATAAATGCTTCCCCAAGTAATTGTCAAGTTTACTTTGAGTTAATAGCAAGCTCACGAAAAAACATTTGGAGTGCTGATTACAGACTCCTCTCTGGCATTTGCTTGTGCTCTCTGTGCACCTATCTCACTTAATAAATGTCGCTGAGAGTCTTCAATTAATTATTTGATTATAAAGCCATTTTTACGCACTCATTTAAGTGTATTGGATCATGCCATAATTTTAGTTTTGAATGAACCTGCTGGACTAAGGCTAATTAAACGAACTTCTGGGTCACAACATACACATTGCCACTAAAAATGTTATTTAAAATGGCAAACAGTCTAACGTGCTCTCACAGGCTGCAGAAAAAATTATATTCACACAACTACTATTTATCAGAAGAGAGTCAAAGCATGCTGTGCTCTGGTTGCCCAAAGGACAAGTGTTCACTGTAATTCATTCTGTGAAGACTGAGTGAAAAGTTGGCATACTACAAAAATCAGCATGCTCATGCTTCACATTGATTTTGCAAAGGTGTAAAGGATTAAACGAGGCCCAGGAACAGGCAGACTTGAGCCTGTTGTCTCAATTTTTGCTGTTCTTCCACTGGATTCAACAGGTCCACGTCAGAATAGACAGCAACCAACTCCTTGCATCTCCTCTTCTTCCTTTCCAAACCCCAGTCAAAGGGAACACAGGGGAGACAGTACATTAAAAATATATACAGTAATATACAATTACAGAAAACTAAATCTAACTAAAATATTTTTCCTCTAAAAATGTTAACAACAGCAACCTTTTAGTTTTAGAGTTACCAGGCCACTCTTGTCAAATGCAGCAAAAAACCAAGCCAGTTCTGAGTAACACCCCCACACAATGAAATGTACAGTCAAGCCAATTTTCAAATGAAACATTTCCACTTTCTGACTTAATCATTCATTTCAATTTCATGCCACAATTTCACTAAAGGTTGAAAAATATTTAAACAAAATCTCAAACTCAAAATGTCTCATTTTAATAAAAATGTTTACCTCAATGAATGATGAGTAATGAGTAATGAAGCTATCTGATATGATGCTTCCAAAATAACTGCTAATGTTTCAAAAGGATCTACTACACTTTTTCTCCCAAGGCCAAAGAAGGATGAAGCTCTAAACTGTGACGTTATTGAGCAGTGGAGATTTATGGTAGTTATGGAGACATTTGTTAAGGGTTATGTAGCTGGAATTTTGATACAACTTGAAAATTGGATACGTATTCCTTTGTTTCCCCTATTTTGTAGGCTTTCAGTAAGAAATTTCATGAAGTATTAGTTTTTATCTCTTTTGCTTTTTTTTTTTGCCATTTGTTTGCTTTCTTTCATAGATTTTTAGTAATGATTGAAATAGAGCTACATCTGAAATTATATTTGGCACTGTACTTTTCTGTTTATTGGCATCTTTTAAAAAAGTATTTTCTGCCTAAGCAACATTTGTTCTTCCAGCTACAGAGACACATTTTACCATTTCAACCACATTTTTACAGAGCATACACAAAGCCAGAAATCTTCCCTTGAATTCTTCAGCTGGGGGTGTCGCTCGCAACCATTACTCCTCCTCTATATTATCTCCCAAGAAACTAGCACACATGGTAGATAATGAACATACTTCTACTGTCCCCAGAGCAACATCCAAAGATATGTCAAATTTCTGTAAAACTTTGATAAGCATGAAACAAATATGGCATAAATGTGAATATCACTGTCAGAAATGTCCCAAAGTGGGGATGCAGTAATGCAAGGTGTGGAAAACACCAACAGTTCTTTCTCCCCTGAAGCACTTCATTTTTTTTTATCCTGAAAATACCATGCCTCTTCCAGGTTTGTTGCTCAAATAGCTTTGCCCAATCCCCCTTTATGAAAAAATGACAACTAACATCCCCTCAATTTCTCTTGAGTAAGACTGTGCTATCACTTCTTAAAAATCTTCAGAGATGATGTGCAGTGTATTCTACTTGGGAGTAATACAGAAGGCAGAAACCAGGTCAAATGGACCTTTCTAACCTTTGATCTCTACCTCACTCTTCCAAAATTCTTAGGAATTGAATAAAGATCAGAAGCCAGCTCTTAAGCAACTCCCAGCCTGTGTCTCACACCAAGTTTCAGGCTCAAGGCCTGGAAACTCCGTAGGGTAAGGAAAAGCAGCAGTAATGGGTTCAGTTTGCAAGTCTGTCTGTCTACAGGCAGTCCCTGTCTGCAAAAGTTATTCATCGCCCTGTTCTTCCTACAACTAATATGCTGCCACTTTTCCCAACCCTAAGCATGAAGAAAATTCCTATTTTTTCCTTCCTGCAAAGCAGTTCCCAGAAACACATGGTATTTCTACCTTGCAATCCTGCCGTAGTCCCAGGAACTGTTCTGTTCAAACCAGTTTTCTTTTGATGTGACTCAGAAGCATTCTGTTTGCTCCCCTTTAGCCCTCCCCACCAACTAAAACTGTTACTGAAGCTTGGAAACCACCCTTAAAAGCCTACACATTGCAGGGACCTCCCCTTGGAAACTACCTGTTGACACAACCACCCCTCTTACTGGGCACATGCAACTCAATTTCTTCATGCCTCATTGCTGCATCAGCTTGCTAGTCCCCTTCTGTCCCTCTGACAACTACTGTCTAGTTCCAAGCCCCTTCTCACTTACTACCTTTTTCCTCTTTTTATACACCTGTAAACCCAGTATCACAGCTTTCAAGCAGTGAAAAAAAAATGGAAACAGCTATTAATAAAAAACATAGAGCAAACAGAATTGTCACAGTTAAGTGGATCACAGGCAGGATAGCACTGATTTACAGCATATACAGCAGGGACGCCCTCCCCCCCCCCGAGTAAATGATAACAGCATATCTTTAAAAACTGACACTGTGTACATAACCAGTGAGAAATACTATGCAGGGGAATGCAATGGCTATTAGACCTTTCCCCTACACCTGAAGAACAACTACTTTGTGACAGCAAACACTCTTATAAGAGCAACTGAGATTTTTGTTCTTATTTATATTTTAGACCGATCTCTCATTTGTGCAGAACAGATTCTCCAGTACTTTTATTGCAGTGATAGGCAGCACTTCAGTGACTTAGGAGAAATATGAACATTTTTTGGGGGTCATGCCTCAAATAGAACATATATTGGTAAACAATAAATGTTTTACCTAATATTATGAGGCATTACTAATCCAATCTGTACCTCTAGTCTTTATGTTTGGTGCTACCATACAAATTTTTAACTCATACAAAACACAATGCTACTGAATCTTGTTGGGTCTTTACAAATCTTACTCACAGTGCAGCCAAAACAGTTGTTTGGTAGTCTTAAAACGTTTTGAGGCTGTTTTCTTTATTATAGATTAATGATACCACTATGCCGATTCATACATTTTTAACCTCAACATTTCATTAGTGCCACTCTGCTTGCCAGTTTACGGTGTACCAGCTTCAATTAATGTAGCTTTATGAAGGTCAGCCTTATGCATTTTAAATCCTGTTGCTACACTGCTGCCTGTGATAGAGTCACCTCTTGGCATCTGCTCAAGTACTGAATTACATGATGGTAACTTTACAGTGCGACCAGATGAAGGGTCAGGAGACAATCTTCAAGGGTAGCATTTTTACCCCTCAAACTACAGCAATTGTTTCAACATTTTTGTTCAACAAGCAAGGACACGGTAATGAAGGGCAAGAAGGGATTCCATGGTACAATGGTAGAAACTACAAAGGTAGTTTCTACTACAAAGGTAGTTTCTACAGAGTATTAATTACAAACAGAATGAAAAATCTTACTCTTCACTAGGCAACAGCATTGCCTGTAGGTAGGTTTACCGCATGTAAATGGCACACACAGAAATTCAAAGGAAGCTTTAATAATCTATAAAACTCTTTCTAACATAAACCAGACAACCTCTGACACTTGTACCAAGTTGTGCTGCTTCTAAATGTATTTCCTGTACTTCACATTGTGGTATGTAATCATCTCCTTGCTCTTGCTTCTAAAACAATAGGACAAATCAGATTTTTTTTTTTTTTTAAATATTTGAGAGTTATTAGTATTATTGTCTTATGGCGGTCCTAATAGCCTAAATGAGGAAAGAAGCCGAGGTGGAGTAGAGACAAGTGAAAAGGAGAGAGGCCCTTTTTAGACAGCTGTAGGTTTGTGAAAGGATATAATGGAGAGACTGACTGGATGTAGAGCTGGATGGGCGCTACAGGTGAAGGAAAGGAAAACGCGAAAGGAAGGAATGAACACAGAGTGTAGTAGTTGCAAGCCATATAAGATCTCAAGGTTTTACAGAATATTTTTACAGCCTATTTGAGCTTTGCAGTTCCTCCCTTTCACAGATAGTTTTGCCTTAATTAAAATGCATCTTGCTCTTGCAACTTTTAAATTTGTCCTTAGAGCATAACTGCTTGTGGTATCATCGAATGTTCTTCAGTAATCTTTCTACCTCTGCATTTTAATTTCTGTAATACATTTAATACTATTTTCATGGTTTAAAAAAAATTAAAGTCAGTCAGTATGACAGCACTACTTTATTACTTATCTATCTCATTTTTATGTGTAGGACAGGAAAATAATCTAATCGTATTATCCAATTCTCACTGAAAAGAATAATAAAACAAATACGTTGGTGTTTTCTCCTCTCTCTTCTTCCTTTTTCTCACTCTACTATTTTGTTGTTGTTTTGTTTTTTTTAAAGGCTGCCAGTAGGCAAATCTAGACCACTGGCCTAGCCTTGTTTGACATTACTTATAGGAAATATGATGACAATTTTGACAATGTTTTAATAAGTACCAGGGTATTTTCAATTGCAGAAGAAAACAGAAATGTTGTGAAACCCAAATCTGAAAACCTTTTTGTTGTAAAAGAAAAAAAAATATTTCAAGAGATGATGATAATACTTAAGATATGGGCAAATTATTAATTCCTATAAAAAAGGCCAAAAAATGTGATAGTTACAAAATGAGTTGATCTTGGGCAGCAAGTTGTACTCTTACCCTCACTCAATATGTTTAACTTTATAATGCAACGGTGAAGGGAGGTGAGCAAATCAGGAAACAGCGTGACATGGAAGAGATTGGCAGCAGCGGCTCTAAAAAAGCTATAAAAAAAGCTGGTTTTGCTGAGAAGTTGTGAAGCATAACTGAGAAGTAAAAGGAAGAACAAATTATTGGGAGAGAAGATGACTTCGTTTCTTCATTGAATTCTTTCTGTGAAGTTCAGGAGTGAGGATAAAAAAACAGCAGAGGACCTACCTCAGCTCCTATTACTTAAAAGAACTACTTGTTCACATACAGACTTCCATTACATATGATAAGACAACTATGTGCATCACTTCAGTTTTCAACATTAAAAGTTCTGTTTTTACAATCAAGCCCAGATGCTTGTGGTTGATTTCCCCCCATTGGAGCAAAGCCTGATTTCACTTTCCCCTGTTTGGTCCTGTATAGTCTCACAGACAGAGTTTCCTCCTGACTAAATAGTGCTTTTGATCTGGTTAAGCTCTCAGGCTAAATCTTAGATCCTTACTTTTCTGGTAAAAGAGTAAAACAGGCACCCTTCTCTAATCTTTCAATCTCTTTATTCTTTCTTTAGGGTCTTTCCTATGCTAAATAATTTACAAGGGAAAAAGAAAAGTTCTCCTACCATTTTTGCCTAGGATGCCTAACTAATAGCAAAATCAAGAACACTTACTAATTTTAGAATTGTCAAAGATGAGAGTAATCTTGCCCCACTTTACAGACTGCAAAACAAACACAGAGGGGAAAGCGACTTGCTCAACACCAGGCAGCAGCTGCATGAAAGTCCAGAAGAAAAATTTTATCCGGAGTCCTCTGGATTTTCACTACTTTCTTATCACCAGACAATAATGTCTCTAAAAAGGCCCTAGTTCATCAAACTACTTACTATTTATTATAGAATAGGTCAGTATTACGGAATTCTAGCAAATAAGCAACAAGGATTTAAAGTATCCAGAATCTGAGAAAAAAGGCTTGAGAATGGTTGTAACAACAAGGTAAAGAAGCATCCCAGAAAGCAAATGAAGTTCTGGTATAATGTGTTGAGGTTATAAAAGATTTCAGTGGAACAGAAAAGACAGAGGATGAAAGCAAACTTTGGCAGAATTATACAGTTACCACTTAAAATAGGGACAAGAAGGTCCACACACATTGTGTGAACTCTGACAATTGAAGGGGGGATTTAAACAATAATGAAACAATGAACTTAATGCTTTTCATTCAGTGAGCTACATGAGACAAAACATGTGTGTTTAGAAGTTGTCTAAGCAGCACATGAAGCAGAGTAGATGCTCACTGAAAATTATATAGTGTCCATAAATAACATGCATATGCACACATATCATTTTGTCCAGAAGCACTATTGAAAAGCTGTTGTGTTTTTAAGAAAAATATAGATCAAAATATAATAAAGCAAGCTGAAAGGGTCCTTAAGAAATAGCTAGTCCATTCTTCTACTTTGAGGCAAGAGCAAGTGTAACTTCATTTTTATGGCAGATACATATCTTGTGTAATTAAATGTGGTGGATACATCACCAGTGCCAGAACATTAGAAGTCCAGGTTGATAGCAGTAGATGAAACAATCACCTCTCATTTTTGGAGAAAAGAACGGTGTAATTAAGTACCCATTGTATATCCATACACAATATAGTCAGAAGTCACCTGCTCAACCTACTGGGCTGGAAGGCAAGGCTTATTTAGGGTATCTTTGGGGACTAGTTCAAGGTCCACTGGATATAACGGATGCACTACAACTTTGGGTCTAAAGAACGTAAGTGGCCATGGAGCTTTCAAAGAAGCGTGGATCATATTTGTATTGGTAAGATAGCCATACTGACTCAGACTAAAGGTCCATCTCACTCAATATCCTATTGCTGTCAGACAGACACTGACTTTTAAAACACCACAAAAACTACACTCAGTTTAATGATTTTCTAAAGTGCTGCTTTTTATAGACTTTTTTCTTTTCTATTTTTCTTTAAAGAAAAATAAATCAAAGATTGATCTTTTGCACTGGCTTTCTGCCAGGCTACCTTCAGCTGGAGTGTTCATCAGGAAGGAAAAAGGAGTGGAATCCTATCGCATCTGCCTTTTGCGACAAAACTCTTTCAGGTAGAAACAAGCATAGACTGCAATAGTGAAATCATTGTTTCCTGCTCTTCTTTATTGGTTACTAGGCCAAATTTCCTTTTGATGTGTTCACTAAGTTAGCAATTGCTCTGCAAGGGCTTGCCGTGTCTGCATCCTACGCTATAACACTCAAATGCAACAATGCGCTCATGTGGAATCCTGGACTCAACAGATAAAACTGAGCAACTCTAAGACTGGAAGTTACAGGTGAGACAGATCTTCATGTAGGATCATCTTCAAACGACATGAGGAAGGGTCCACACTATCAGCTGATACCACTAACCACTGTTGGGGGTGGGAGGGAGTGAAAGAATAATTATCAGTAAAGGTTGGGAAAGCCTCGAAGATGAAACTTAGGAGTAAAGCAAAAACCAACAAGAAGAAACAGACAAAATTTTCAAAAAGAAGCTGTGAGATGCTATTGTTAAGTGACAAAAATGAATGCTGGCTTGCTCCATGATTCTTTTTTCTTCTGAATCTCCACAGACCTTTATTATTGCAGCTAAGTACAACCTGTTGTCCCCGACTACATCCAGTGTGGCTGAGGAATCCTATCATTATGGAAACATTGGACTACAATGTCTGTGGGAACAACGCCACCTCAGTGTTGTTGTCCCCTCAACTAGGCAAGTTCAGGGAACAAGCCACAAAGAACTTCATGCTTTCTAACGGTTTTCATACAATAACCTACAGCTAAGATACTGAATTCTTAGAAGGAAGAACTGAATTTCAATGAATCTGAGTGGAAATGCCTTGACAGAACATCAGTCATATCTGGATATACTGCCAAAGCGTGATAGCAAATATTCACGTTACTTTCAGGCATCTTCTGTTGATCTTATGAGGATACTTTATGTCTGTCATCAATACAGCAACAAGACCTTCCACCCTTGCACAGACCTCTCCCCCCTCACCTGGTGCCAAAACTAATATATCCAGTTTGTAATTTGTCAAGTATCTAGCTCCTCTTACTATGTAGTAGATGCAAACATAAAAAAAACCAACCCCACCCAAGAATATCAAAGCAAATTCGTCAAATGTGCATTTTTTCCACTGAACTATTATTATCACTTCCATGGATGATTTCATCAAACCCTACAGAGGAGTTTAAAAGGCAAAATAGGAAGATTGATTGGTAAACAACAGCTACCAGCTATGGGCTCATTATTCTTTATGCTCCAACCCTGAACTGGCCTTTAGAAGACAAATTTCTGCTCTCCTGTGTAGTTTCTGCACCATGGCCCCATGATTAATTATCAGCTGCCACATGCAAAATCCACCATGACGGATTGTCTGCCCGCATCAGCATAATTACTAACCACAGTCATTGACAGTCCTTGTTACTGGAGCAACCAACCAGTAGGATTGAGACATGAATGAAAACACTTTGTAAGACAGGGCAAAGAAATGCAATTAGAAAAAGGAAGATTTACCAAAGCAGTTAGCATAGTACCCTAGCTATAGGGACCAAACGATAGCTGACAGCAGAGTGAATAATTCACAACAAATCATTTAGGAAATGCAGCATCTTTAGACACTGAGTCTATAGACTATAATATCCAACACTTAGAATTTGAGTGTGTTGCTTAATTGTTTCTAAAAATCACCTCACTGTTTCTGATGCTTGATGGAATAAAAAGACCTGAAAACTTTGAAACTTTTACAGTGACCATGGCTTTCTTCTTAAGATGACAAAGAAAAATTGTATTCTGAACTATGATAAATTCTTAGAGTTTAAAACTGAACTCAGCAGGTCAACAGAAGGACACCTATTGATGGAGCTAGGCACTACCTACTCTTTCACCCTTCAGTAGTCTACAGCAAATTCAGTCACAGAAAGTGGGATGCTCATAAGTCTGACATCTAAAGGCTGCTTTCAAGACTTGTGTTTGCACTCTCTACTTGTCTTTAGTGGCCTTCTTGAAGAACAGAAGGAGACTGTTGCCTTCTGAGCCTACCTCTTCCTTTACATTGCTTCCTATGTCAAAGGAAAGTAGGTAGAGGCAATAGGCGTCTCAAGAAATAAATAATTTGGTTGTTCAGAAAATGTTACTCCTGTTCATATCCCTTGCGGATTCAATTCTGCTAAAACCAGACATATACTGTATGGAAGACGGAGGCATGGGCACTCAGCTCTACTGGTCAGCTATCGCCAGAAGGCAAAGGTAGGCATCTTTTTTTCTTCTAATAAACTGGCCCTCCAAAGTGTAACCTTTTATTCTCCTGTCCTCCCAGTGTGAATTTTTTTAACAGATATATAACTATTGAGTGGAGCTTTTAATTAAGGTGAAATGAGAATGGGGGGATAGAGAAGAAAAATTCTGCTAAAGGAAAGCTCTGTGTGCATGCTTTTTTGTGATATATCATGATAGAGCATGTCAACCATAGACTGGCTGCATGCCACTGAGTCATACGTTGAAGCTTAACTGCATGAGAGTGGCAGGCTAAAATGAGACAGGTTTTAAGGTGGGGTGGGGAAGAGAAGAAAGGGACACCTTTAGGTAGTATTCTTGTAGCATTAAGATCAACTTGCACTTTTTTACAAAGTGGACCTGCCATTCTGTTCTCACAACTGGGTCAATCAGGAATAACATCTCTAAGTGCTCCGTACTTAGAACATCATAAAAAAATATCTTCAGTAGGTATAATACAGTCTTGTACTTTTTCATTAATAACTGCAGATGCAAAATTACAAAATGAGATTACACATACAGAAATTTGTACCATCTCCTCTAAGGAATTTAGCTGTACTCAAATTCAAAAATAAACAAAAAGGGGTTTTCTATTGCTGTTGCTATTTTTAAACTAAGGGTGTTTGATTGAAGAGTTTTCCATTTTTATAAAATAAATGACAGCACTGCCCGGTATGGGTGGTGAATCAGCCTGGTAAGGCAGAAGACAGTGGCAGCTTGCAATTGCTCAGAATTGTCTGAATATTGCATTGCAAGAAGCATACTTCTGATTCATTTTTAGTAAGATTACACTGAGAAATTTTACACAGAAACCCCACCCTTGGTTTATCAGTATCTACTCAACAGGTATGCCCTCAGCCAAGAAAAAAAATTGTACTAACAGTAAAGATGATGATATTAAATTGTATAACTCATTATTAGAAGGGATCAACAGCCAAAGATGAGGACTTGTAAAAACACTGTAACATGACAATAACCAGCCCAGAGAAAACATCCCAAACTGAAGGCAAAGTTAATGTATGAAAGCTTAGCCTATATATGAAAATAAGTATTTCTGATTATCTCAAATATCACAGGTTTATTAAATATTAGACAGGATTAGGCAATAGATATTCCATTATGTAGGGACTATATTCCACCATGTAAGGAAATACATATTCCCTTATTCCACTACAGTGTTTCTTCGGAAATTCTTTCTGACAGGAAGCATTGTGACTTTCATATATGCCAACAAAGCACATTTTAGACAGTAACAGGTTGGGCAAAGTTTTTAAGCAAGATGGCTACACTCTGACAGGAACACAGCAGTATTTCTGTGAAACAAGAAACTTATGGAATCAAGTCTCTAAATATCAGTTGTGGTTCACTTCACAAGAAATGGTAAACATCAGTAATTAAACAAGCTTTTATTTTCTGATTTGAAACTTCTCTGTTATTAATACATCTGTATTAAAATTTCTCTTCTGTAAGTAATCTGACATGTGTTTTACCATGTAAATATTTGACTTTTAGGGAAGGACTGAATTGTATGTATTTTTTGTATTCCAAGACCACAGCTTCAAGTTCAGTTTCACTGCCATCAAGCATTGTAGGAGAAATTCCAGGGAAATACAAATGCACCTTAAAGAAGGGAGTGGGTTGTACGTATGTTTTAACACAAATTTAACCAGTCCACAAACCTGCTGATTAAGAGAGAGATCTTATATTGTCCTAAAGATATCCTACCTGTAATCTTCATTCGTATTGAAAAAATCCTTCATAAACATGAGACAAAGAAATGTCACACCACTTATTAACGTTTTATAGTGAATACTAGTCAACACAAATAATTTGTGCAGAAAGGTACATGGCTTCCAAAATTTATGAAAACAGATTTCCGTGTGAACTGTAAGCAATGGAATACCTTGTACTATAATATATTGTATTCTGCTGTTAATAATCAAGATATCCAAAACTGGTATCATTATGGCCAAGACTGATTCTTTTATACACATGATGTTATTTACGGGTAATTTCTATTGAAAATTTCCTATCTATAGGCTGTGGATAAAATCCTGGCAATGTATGGTTTCAGGCGCTTGGCATGCCATGAAATGCATCTTCAGGATATAACAGTACAAAAAATATGACATACTTTCTTACATATTATTGCTAAAATACTTCACACTGCTCTGGTGTATTTGGGAAAGGAAGTAATTTAGGTTTCAAAAAATATGGACCCAATATTCTTTTCTTTTTAAGCTTAGACACATGTCAGAGCAACAAATTAACTAGAAATTATTAAATTAAAAATATTAAAATTATTGATATTTCAATTATTGTCACTTGAGTTACTGCTCTCATAACATTTATAACCTAATATATGCCCAGATAATTTAGAAAACAACCACTACTATGAAGAGAGATTTGTCTGATTATGTCAAACTACAGATGTTTTCAGAGATTAAGAAGAGCTGTAATTATCTGTGGTATGCCCTAGTACAAAACTGTGCTAACTACACAGAAAAACAGAAATACCTATGATTTTCATTCCTATATTTAAAAATGGCATACAGAGGAAGCCTATACATTTATGCTGATCATCTTTCACTTACCATTTTTTCATGTCTGTCTTCTTTCTTTTTATAAATGGATAAAAATATGTCTTTTTTCTGTGTCTATAAGAGATTCTCTAAAACTCTTAATAAATCGTCACATAACATATAAACCAAAGAATTTTCCATATAAAATTTCCCACTAATGCTGTACACTAGCAGGAGGGGAACTTCCTAATGACGTTTCTGGGATAAGTGAAAAGGCCAGAAAAAACGTTCAGAGATAACTACTTTGTTTGCAAACTGTGACAACTTTCTGTTAAGGACTCTTAGAGTCTGGTACAAAGTTAATAAGAGTTTCTTCAAGCAGAACTGTCAAGTCGTATGTTTTATCACATACATGTGTACATGTACACTGTACACAGCAGGAATGTAAAGTGATCTTAAAAATTATATTCTTAGTAAAATTATACCTCAATCCACCTGAAGTTTAATATTTATTTATTGCATCTGTTCAAAATTATAGCACCTCAATTATTGCTTTTAAATTACGAGTTGAATGGCTATAATGCTCTACAGGCTTCACCTGAAGTACCATGACTTTCTACATAAAAAAAAAAAAAAAAAGTACATGCATCCAGCACTGACATACAAAGTCCTAACAGAAACCATACCTTCATTCAGGCTCAGAGGAGAACCATGCAACCCATTAGCTGAATTTCTATTATATGCTCTTAAAGAAAGCACCTATCCTTGCAACCACCTGGAAACCCTTTTCCATGTAAATCTAGTCAAGAGCTGATTTTGGAACAAAACACCTTGTGACGGACAGCCCAGACTAAACAAGAGGTTTTAAGGTAGCCAAGAGTTGACTTCAGGGAGAACAGTGGAGGAAGCTGCTGGGTCCTGGGCTGGAAGAGCTGCCCAGCAGTTTTATAACTTCCAACCACATTTTTACCTGTGCTAAGTATTTTAACAATGGTGATCAAATCTCACATTTAAGCATGTAAAGTGATTACCTAATGGTGAGAAATAATTCCCCTCTCAATCATACTAATAAAATTTGTAGTTGTACACTAACGAGAAGTGTTGTAGGGCTTTGAGTATATCTCCTCCAGCATTTCAAAGCAATGGTTAAATCTATTTTTTTTTTTTTTAATTGTGGCAGAACAATAAAGCATATGATCCTCTACATTTTCAGCATACCTGGAAGGAAACCCTGTGGATTCATTAGTGTGTCCAAGTTTTTTAATGTGTAAGAGCTGCACACTATGAAATTCCTCAATTTAGTTCAACTAATTACTGGTTTGGTATTATAGAAAGTTGTTTGATTAATATCTGAAAACTAGAAGCATCAGATCTTTTTGAACTGTACAGGAAATTAGTGCTGCTTTTTTTTTCTTCCCTCCATTATTTGAGATTTTCTCCAAAGTCCATCTATGGATAATAAAAAGTGAAATAAATGTGTCTGTGCAGAGACAGTGGACTGTTATGAGAGGGAGAATGCACAGAGATGTTGCTTGATTTTAACATGGGTACAGTTGTTTATATTCAATATTTTAAATCAGGTGGAGCAACACAACAAAGTCTATTTGGAAAATAAATATATCTAAGAGTTTGCAACTTGTTAGAGAGCCACCATGAACAACTGGCTGCTTCTCCTTTTTCCCATGAGCCTGGCACTACAACCATTTTTTAATCTTTTTGCCAGTCATTATAAGCTCTAATGAAGTTACAAGCTTCTTATCCCCCTCATTACAGATCGTTTCTTCTCTCTTTCATTAGTTGCATTGATCCATTAATTTTGCTTATTACCTTTTTTCACAGAAAAGGGAACAGCAGAAATCTGAAGGACAGTGGGTTCCAGCTTCCTTTGCTGTTGCTATTAGTAGAGAAGCAGGCCAGCAAACACAAGAATAAAATAAATACTGCTACAGTAAAGCAGCTGGGAAGAAGTTTGTATTTTCTGCTATAGATCCTGAGATTACACTGTCAGCAAAATTATGATTTAAGACATTTGAAGTCTCCAGACAGAGAGAAAACAAAGTCATCCAAGAAGTAATTTCTTTCTAAAAAAACATAAGGGACAACACACAAATGTGGACCTTATCAATGGTACTGATTTCTTATTGTTCCATTTCATCCTGCTTTCCCAGAAAGGTTTGATACAGTGAAGTCTGAAACAAAAATTGTGAAATAGCTTATGGGGCTTATTTTGCTATGGGAGTAGGTGTGAAAGTGCACATAGCTAAACAGATACGGATTCTTCACCACAAATTTCTTTGAATTTTGTGATTCTCAATATGGATGTCAAATAAAATTAAATGAGAGGGTGGCTGCCCAAGAAAGCTTCTAGGAATGTGAATAGTGTGCATGGTTGAAAGCAGTTTGCCAACTAGCATTTAATCTACAGTACTGAAGCACCAAACTGAGGGAAGACTAAGAAACAGCAAGAACAGGAAAAAGTATAGATAAAGGATGCCATAAAAGGGGCCTCTTGTGCTCTTCTGCGTGATTTGCAGCGACTGATTTGCACTGCCACTCTACCATGGGTTTTTTTGGACAATTTAAAAATAACAAAAATCTTCCACAAAGAGCAACCATCTATCCTTACAGGGCCTTTGGATTAAAACTTTTACTTCAAATCTTGTGTACTGAAACCATACTAACATATTTGCCTCGTGTTTTTCCAGATGATAAGACACAGTGTTGTCAATAAATGGAACAAATGAACACAGTGTAGACTTACAGATCCAATTTTTGCACATCTTTTTTAAAATATTAACTTCAAAACCTTTCACAATGTGGAACCAAAACCTGACCAGAGTATTCCAATGGAGGCGTTGCCATTTCTGTGAAATACACGATGCATGTATAGAAATATCCCCTGCAAGATATTTTAACATTTGGCAACGCAAAGACTGTTAAGTCACACTTGGCTTGTGAGGCACCATAGCCCCAAATTCCTGTTCTAAATACATGCTACCAAGTAAGCTTCCCTATTTTCTACTTGCTAATTATTTCTATTTCTCTTATTACATCTATTTATATATGTATTAACGTATCCTGTTTCAAAGTGTAGAAACATTGCACTTGCCCTTACTGAATAGCATCTCCTTATTAGATTAATTTACTTATTTGTCAAAATAATTTTCAATGTTCATCTTGTCCCTCCATGTCTTTGCAAGCCCTGCAAGCCTGCTGCTGTCTGCAAAAGCACAAGAAGCACGTTTCCTGAATGTGAAGGCATGAAATCCTTCTTTCTACAACCAAAGAGCAAAGAGTATCCTCAAAGGTTAGCTTGCATTTAGAAAACAATAAAAACAACCAAAACTTCATAAAAGTATGAACCAACAGAAGTATTACTTCAAATATTTTATATGCACCATGCAGGTGAAACTCTCTACCATGTAATATCACACTGCCATTTCGAACAGGTATATATCAGTGCTTTCTGGCAAAGAGATAGAGTGTAGACACAAATCTTGTCACAACTTGCCTACTTTCTTTTTTTGTTTCTTAGTTCTTAAAAAATCATAATTTGTGTGAAACATGAGCACTGTAGCTGTAGTAACATAGAATATACATTTTAATATTCAATAAACTTATTCTAATTTCCTAAGTGAAATATAAAACGTAAAAGAATCATTAGATAACAAGGGTAAATGAGTATGTTTGCTTCCAATTTATTTTTAAAGAGATCTTCATTCATATTTTATTAGCCTGACTTGGATGGCACTCACAAAAGCAGTTAGTCCATATTGTTGCCTTAAAAATACATAAATAAATAAATATATGTTTTATAATTCATAAAAATCTTCCTGTAATTACAAGATAGGGGTTCAGGAAAACAAAATAGAAACTCAGCACTGCCATATCTAAAGTTTGTTTCAAGACTTGAAAAGTAATATATATTATAGACAGTTTCCTTCTTTTTACAACATTAGATTGACATTACTATTATTATAGAGCAACCAAAAATGTGATAAAGAGGACTACTGCAGTTTGCTTGGAGTAGATGATAAATGTGTGGATAACAGAAATGATGTGCTTCATAATTAGGTACCATGAAGAGCTATTATGGTAATGCTCTATCTATGACTTGACCTTCACTTGCCAATAAAGTGATGTAGAGAATCGAACAATCGGAGGCAGCACATTCCACTTGAGCAGTAAGGGGAAAAGACACAGCAGTAGAAACAGCACAACCAAAACCCTACACCAAACTTAGCTCTCTGGTGTAGCAGATGTTTTTCCTGTGGTCTCTAATTTGCAGGCTCTTAAAGGCTCTCACATTTAGCTTGTGTACTTGCACGGGTTAGTGTTCCGGAACTTAGCATAATGAAAACTGGCCTTTTATGTGTATGTATAAAAACATGGAAAGAAAAATTTCTTCCTCGTTAAAACAACTTAGATGGAAGTTTAAATAAATATGCACATTCAAATGTAAATGCACAGCCACAAATATATTCTTTTATATAGGTATGGTTACATATTAGACAATATATTTATATTCCACATGTAATTGTATATATAATATATAAATATGATATAAAAGTATACATATATGTATGTATATGTAATTACACATAGAATCTGCAGTAAAACTAATCAATGCTTACACATATGCAACCATAAAAGGAGGGGTTCAAGGGTTTATACTTCTGTCAGGCTAATGCCTATACACAAAGATTAAATTTACTTGTAATCACCAAGAAAATAAGAAGGTGGCATAGATCAACTCAGAATAAATAATATCAAATCAACTATGTCCCCTTTTCTAACATAATAAGAGAAACTAGAAAAATAATAGTGAAGTCAAATGCCTTGACCTTTCAATACTTTTAAAACTGTTTCATTAATGTTCACATAGATAAATTAGGGAAATCTGCTGTAGATGGACAGTGGTTGAACTGGCCTCAAAAGAACGCAGGGCAGACACACACAGGTTTCACTTGTGCAAAATTGTGCTCTTGGTTAGTCTTGGTCCAGTGCTAGGACAAAAGCACGCTTGCTTATTTTTTTCACCTGCATCAGTTGTTTTACTGAAAAAACCTGTTCCTTGCCCCACTGGTGCCCTCAGACCAGCACAGCTACAGCACTATTAGCTCTGCTTGTAATAAAAGCTATGAAAGCTGTGTGCTTTATATGTAAGTGGAACAGAAAGGCTTTAAACTCTACCTGTCTTCAAGCTCTCTTATTCAGCTACAAATTTTCAGAAAAAGTTTCAAAGAATATCTTGGGAATTACAGGCTTCAGTAACAAATTATAAGAAAGTATAACAGAAGGACACCTCACCTGGATAAATACAGAAAAAGTCAGCATGGCTCCTGCAAAAGAAAATCCTGCCCTGCCAAACTTTCACACTTCTTTGCACAGAGGTAAGAACAGTCTATCTGATATAGTCCACTTGGATTTCCATGAGGTTTTTAAGGAATTTAATAAGGCATAAGATGAAAAACCTGATGTATAAACATACAGTGACTGAAACACGTGGCGTAGAGGGTAAAACAAAATGGTTAGTTCTCACAGGAGATCGCTAGTGCAGTTTTGCCATAGCCCATACTAGGACCTATACCATTCAATATATTCAAAAATTACCTGGAAAACAAGGGGTAAACTACACGGTGATGTTATTTTGCTGATGATATGAAGGGTTTTTTAATGCAATAAAGACAATGGCCAGCTGTGAAGAATCACAGAAGAACCTGTAAGAGGAGCCCAGGCAATACTTGAGCCCAGTGAACCAGCACCCGTCTGCTGTAGTGGAAGTCTGAAAACTACTGTTACATTATATGTTTGAAAAAGATTGTTTTAGTCTTAAAAAGCTTGTATGAGAAAGCTGTCATCTTTTCTCCTGCAACATTATTTTCCCATAAGTAAATTTAAATGTTCTTTTCACTGAGGTGGCAGTTGGAAAACAGTCCTTTTGCTAAATGAATGGGAGATCTTCCTTCCTCAGGATTTGTTCCATGTGATTCTCCATGTATAAAAACAAGAGAAAACCTAAAAGTGATGGTCACTTAAGTTTATAACAACTTAGATACTATGTAAAATGTAATCTAGTAATACAACCCTGGGATGAAAAACAAAGACCAAGGACTGAGGAGGGAGGAGAGAAATATGGAGATTACTAATGGTTAAAATAAATTTTCATTTTCACTCTTTCTACACCACCGTAACATCAGCATCTGTAACAACCAGCCAATAGCTCCATCTCTGGCACTGATAAATACATGCATATAGATAACAGAATGTGAATTGGCTGAATTGTCTTCTGTATGAAATTATGCAGATGCAAAATAAAGGCTACATCATCATCTTCAGAGGAAAAAAATGACATCATAAAGATGTGCACTTCCCTGTCTTATCTAAGTTAAATCATCTGTATGATGTTTTTAAATACACTAATTCCTTAGAACTGTCTTTTAAGTTTATTATTCCTTAACATGCATACTAATAGTACATATTTTAAAATACTGCTTTTAAACAGTGCAGTATAGCATAAAACTTTATTTATAGGCAAAACAAAGCTCTTGCAGATTATCACTATGGCAAAACACAGTTCATCAAAATCAAGAGAGAAGGTACTTTCCTCCGTTCATAATTTGGAAAGTGGATATTCCCTTTGGAATACACATTTTTCATAATTTCAGCTCATGCTTGACCTCACCTCTTTTGTTTAACTAAGCCTATTAATCAAATACATCCCAGAGGTGGCTAATGATCTTCCAGAATTCTAATAGAAGCAGAAAGTCAAGGACAGCATGAATTGATCCACATCACCTACCTTATTAAGTGTACAATGCTGACAATGCTTCCCTAGTTTTACTCAGAATTGCAGCCCATCTGGTTATTTTAAGACTGCTGCTCAAGAATTAAAACAATCTGACATACTAAATCCCAAAGGACCGGATGACAGATTTTTGTCTCAGTGCAATATATCCCTCAAATTTATGTTGTAGGTTCTTTCCTTCAGATACAAAGTTAAGGGGCAGCTAAAGTTACTTTTATACACATTTCCAAAACGTGTAAGCACCCTTACATTGAGTGACCACTGCTGACTGAATGTTATCAGAACATATTTTTTAGAAATAGTGTATATCAACTTTTCTACATAATTTTGTTCTCAGTTTTGCCTTCAGTTATTAGATGACATCACATTCAGTTTTTATTCTTCAAACGTCTAAGCAGAATTTTGTGCTCATATGATCAATGCGTTGAAAAGACACGCTAAAAAGTGCAGCTAAAAAAACACAAAAGAGGACATAGCAGCAAACAGCATTTCTGTCCTTCATGGCCCTCACAAAATAACACGGATAGATTTTTCCAAAAAGACAAAAATTGGAAATAATACTTCCCATGCTGCCTTTACACAGCAATCTCAGCAACAACAAAATCAGAGATCCATTGCTACAACAGTTACTCATATGGGAAGGGTGAGTTTTACCCTATATTTTGTGTGTATATGATTAAGGGGATTGTAACATCTTTTGTTGGCATAGATGGGCAAAACCGAACCTACCAACTCAGTTCCCACCCAACACAAACTGTGACTGGAGAGGGCAGTCCCAGCTTGGGGCATTGCTGCTTAGAGAATATCCTCCTTATCCCACAGCAGAAACTTCAAGAAGGAAGAGGAAACATTGCCTTTCCGTGTCAAGGGATGAATGCCTACGATATCACAAAGATTAATTAATGAGTTAGAGATTAACTGTGGTGTTAGTCACCACACTACTACGTTTTTCCCCTAAGAAGTATGTATTTGAGGAAAAGTTAGACAGTATTTGGAGCAGGAATAGGAGGTGATCTGCTCTTAGAATACATAGAGTCTTTTTTTTTCTGGGTTTTTTTTTTACTGAACAACTCATTGGTCATACATACAACACAATGTCCTGATTCAGTAATCTATGTGCATATGTGTTGTTAAGAATTGTGTCATGTGTGGTAGAAAGACGATGCCACAAACATAGAAAAATGAAGGAGTCAATTCAACAGGTGATGAAAACCCAATGTAGTAAAAGATCCATCGTTATTCATGTTTTAGACAGTAAACAGAAGAATGGAAAGGCAATAAAACAGAAAACCCTAAAATCCTATGATTTTTCAGAAAAGGAAGAGAAACAGATGACAGAACAATTAGAGATTTACTGTACACTTTACTGGTTGTGTGGAAAGAAATTATTAACAGGGCACAGAAATGTACAAAGAGAAGAACATGAAAAAGGCGTGAGAATAATATTGTTTAAAAAAAAAACAAAACAACTTTGAAATGATGTCTTTACTTAAATTGAAGACATGAAAAGTAATATGAAAGAAAACCTCAGGAACACTATGACTGCACCAAAGCTTAAAGAAAAGTGAGAGAGGAGCTTTGTTCAGAGTCCCATTAACCAAAAGTTTTTGATGACATGGTTAGAATTGTCTTCCTAGTTTCCCATTGCTCCAGGGAATGGACTTAATGCCTTAAATATAGCACATTCTCCCATATTTGAGGTGAAAAAGACTGGTTTGCTAAATGCTTAACAGGACAGTTGCAGTTCTACTCACTGCCCTCCCTCAACTTAGAACTGGAGCATCAGAGGATGTTCTCACCCATCTTTTAAAAGCTAAGCTAAATGTATTAAACCTTTGTCTATAAAATAGTTTTATTAATGACCGGATGCTCACTTTAAAACCACTGGTTTGGTTTTTAAATCCAGAAGGACTACATGACCAGAAAGTCTGAAAACTATCAATCAAGCACACAAAAGTCACTAGAATTCTGAGTAGCGAGAGGTGATAGACCTGAATTACTCATGATTTTACTGGAAGAAAAAATAAAATGACAATTCCTCTAATTACAATCAGTTCTATAACGGTCTCTGAAAATTGTTATGATAGAGAAAAAATTGTTGAAATAATACATAAAATTTTATCAAATAATCTAACTGACTATGATTTGAAGGATCATCATGCTCCTCATATGAAGATTATCAATTTTATTCTCTCCTGTCTATACGACAGGAGAATCAATACCATTACAGGATTTTTGGAGGTGCAGATTTCTTTGCCACCTGTTCCCATACGTCCAAGAAACTACAGACAGACTGTTTACTTTGACATTCAGAACACAGACTTGAAAGAACAGATCAAGTCCGGTGTTCATATAAGGGCTTTTCAAGACAACTTACGTTAAAAAATTATATAACAAAAGCTAATTACAAACAAGAGGTGGAACTTGTGCAGCATCCAAACAGTAGTTCCCATATCATAAAATGATCCTTTTTATGGGAATGCCATAATCTTCATGCTGCAGTGATATAATTTCTCTTTTTCCCATGTTACTAGAGAACATATTTTTAGGACCTATTTTTATTTTATACATAGGATACTAATTTTTTTGCCATAGAATTGGATATTTATTGAAGTTTTTTTCTTTATATACTTTTATTTTGTTGACTTTTGTTCTCCAATTTTTCCCCACAATGATCAGCTAATTGAAGTCACCATCTTTGGAGTTATTAAAAAGCTGCCTGACATAGGCTTGGACAACTGACTCCAGTTGCTCTAGTTGTTCCTGCTTGAGCAGGGGGGTTGGACAAGATGACCTCCAGAGGTCCCTTCCAACCTACCCTTCCAACTCACCGTTCTGTGAGTCTGTGATGGCCTTGCAGAGCAACCAGGCTGCAAAGGAAGGTAAGCTGATCCAGTCCAGGAACACTTCATGACGTGAGCCAAAGCACAGTCAAGTGGGATGACAGGGAGTTTTTCTTTAAAAGCACATGCCTGCTTCCGACTTAAACAATATTGAAGTGGTACCCACTGTGTTTAAACTATAGGAACAGAGCTGAGGTTTGGTGAGTCAAGGCTCATATCTTTCTGGAGTGAATTCCTGATGAGTACGGCATTTTGCATGACCCTGTGAACGGCCTAATTCTCCACCTGCATTGAACAGAGAGCTTTGTAGCCTAAATATAGGAGAAAATTTAGAGAGGTAGGGCAGATAAAACTGAACACTGTGGTCTGAAAATCTAATACGGAATCAAGGCTGGAGTTCACTACTTTTCATAACTGTGTTCACCATGCTTATAACAGGGCTAGGGTTCTCACCTGTCTCAACACTGTGAAGAACAACATGAAGATGGCTAAATAATGAGCCAAATAAACAGCTCAAAAAAGACAGAAATATATTTTATCTTCTTAGACAAAATGACCTAGCTATCAAATTACGTATAGGATGATCTACCTATAGAACCAATCACCATGCAAGCAATGTTAATGTGCCCTAAAATATTCCAGGTGGACCTGGTTGAAAATCATTCTCTTCTCCCTCTGCCTTTATGAAAGCAAATTATTCTTGTCATGGTGGGAAAGCTTTATCAGTAAAAGGCACTGTAAAATATTATCCACATGAACAGAATGTAGAGACATAGATCAGTCTCCATAAAAGGCTTTTTCTACAACCAATACTCTTCAGCCAAGAACACTTTATCTCTGGCTGTCACATGCGTCATCCTTGGCCTGCTGAGCTGTATTTGTCTCGCATGAAATCAGCTGATTGGATGGTTATAGACAACGCTGTGGTTGCTGATGTGCTTGGGCACCATAACTGCTGAACTGACAGAGAGAGACTTTGCAAAAAGCAGTGGGAGCCCAGAACAGTGCCATTTGTTTGTGTTGTGTAATGGCACGGGGACATCTAAATTAATAGCATTGCTGAAGCAGTGGGTGCTCTGGGCTGGTCTGTAAAGTTTGTGTTAGCCTTTAAGTAACAGTCACTGAGCCTGAAGTAAAATCCTACCTACTAAAGGTCTTATTAGGCTTAAAGACCTTATGAGAGATTGAGTGCTTTGACTAGAAAGTGCTATATGCGTCTATCTTTGCTGCTTGAGGATTGATTTTTATTTATTTTACTGGTAACAAACTCAGAGCTGATCAAAGTAAGGTGAACAAATAATCAAATCATTAAACATTAGAATGATCATTCCTATCTCAGTGCCATGTAACCTGGTAAGTGGAAACTTGCAAACTAAATAAAATTATCCATTAAAAATATTTTCCATAATGTTAAGTATTGACATCCAGTTCCTCCAACATGATAATACGGTTCTCTCTGTATTACTCAAAGCACAAGTAACTCATATTTAATGATACTAAAGCAGTACTGGGCTATTGGTGATTCCTGAAACTTTCCTCCAGGGAATATTGAAATACAGCATGATTAATTGTTTAAATTAACCTAAGTATAGCAATAACAAGTATTTTAATTTGAGAGAAAATCGTATCAGAAGCTATGCTATGGTAATTTGATAGAATGCAATTTTTAGAATCAAATGAAAAGTAATCAAGCTACAATAAAGACAATTGAATAGGAATGTGCACAGAACTAAAGTAGTGCCACCCCCAATTAATGTCTCCTGGTAGCAAATCTATCAGTTTTGCAACCAGCATCCAGGAGGATGCAAATGAATAGGGCACTGGGGACATTAATTACATGTGACAATATTTATATAACTAATATTTTCATTTATATTACTGAACAACAAAGGTCCATTAGCAATTCAATTTGGAATTTTTACCAAAGCCTATAACAAAAACCTTAAGCAAATGATGGCACGTGTCATCAGTAGAAGTTCATAAAATACCATGAAACTAACAGAAATAATTTACATGTCCTCAGCATCACAGGCTGTCTTCATAAAATATTTTAACCTGCTGATAATGACCACCTCATTACCACCAAGCAGTAAACACAGCCCTCGCTGTATTGCCTGCACCAGCTACCGCTATGAACTTCTCCATGAAATCGAACTGAAGTTATCTGTGTGAATTTTCTCCTGAAGCTGTTTTTTAAGTTTCACATATTTGCATTTTTGGGATCAATACTGATGGAAAAAAAAAAAAAAAATCTTCCTACATAGCTTTACTTGTGTAAACTTACATTGCAGTGTTTGGTTTTGGAGGGTGTGGGGATGCAAAGAGTGAAATCTGTCTGACCCTGAATGCTCAGGGGCTTTATTCTGTAACCTTCACTCATGCCCGTGAGCAATTATTCACAACAATAATCCTGTTCAAATACACTGGAATTGGTTGCATAAGTGATAATCAAGACTACTAAGAGTTTAATAATTATATCTTTGGATTTCAATCAATCTTCACTTGTAAAGTTATCCATCTAAAAAAGTCGGTGCTCCAATAGCTATATAATAAAGTTACAGATTTTTCTTCCTAACGAGCTGAATTATATTTCCTGTTGTAACAGTGTTACATTTTGATGTTCCAAACACATAAAAGAATTCTGGACCCACAAATGCATTTCGTCTTGTGAGATCGAATGATCCTTTATCCTCCATCACATTTACTCAGCAGTAGAATTTTATGTTGTTTTTACAGATCCAAACAAAGGGTTTAAAAAGCAAAAGAAGAACCAAATAGGAAGCTGATCTAATGAACTACCATTATAAATGAAATAAATGTCAAATGTGGATGGAAACTGCACAAGTTTCCTCTAAAAATAGGGAGATAATTTTTAAATGTTGTTCTTTAAGTACAGAAAAAATTAAATGGACCCATGACTGTATTTAATTCCCAAATGCAAATGCATTCTCATTCACTTTGTCCTCTAGCAAAAGCCACTTTATGACACAACTGAAAAAGGTGGTTTTATTTTAATAGGAAAAATTTAGGGGGGACAGTGTTTTCTCCTTTCTTCTCCAGATTCAGTGTGTGCATAAATATGCTATTCCAAGCTCTGAGGAGAGTCTCTCTTTATTACTCGTGATTTTGAAAAGAGTATCATTGTAGAGAAACACTAGCAATAAAGACTGTGAATGGCCAACACATTCAGAGTATTGAACACACTCTGCCCTTGCAAAAATCAACTGTGCAGTTCGCATGCAGTAAGTGTGTGTTGTACAGCTCTGGCCTTACCGCTTAGTGCCCAGATCTCCTGGGCAAACAGGTCACTGTGGGCACACAACTTCAGATGACAGTAGTTCACAACTTTCTGTAAAAATATGATGATGATGATGTCCGCTATGGAAATCTATTAAGCAGCATCATGATTGGAATGAGACTGGTACTTTTTTATGTTATTATTACTAGAACGATCACACATCATATCTATATATCGCAACCTCAGACGTTTGTTCTTTTAACAGAAACATGCCTACACTTAACTGTATAAAAATAACACAATATAAAATAACTCTTTAATATAATAAACTATCGATGTAATTTTTTTCTTGGTTTTAATCATAAAGTTTAACAACAATTTTAAAAATCCAAATACAGTATTGTATGTAGTGGGCAGGTTTAGCTCCAAGTATGGCTTCTGAATTTGGCTGCTGGCTGGAAAGGGGTCTAAGCTCCTGACCATGAAATCTCTTAAATCGCTGCCATGGTACTGCTTTTTAGTATTGAATTGTACAAGAGTTTTGATCAAGGGGGTTCTGACGCTAGTGAAAAAACCACCACCACAACAACAACTATAATAATAATAAATTATAAATATGAGCAGCCACTACCAGCCCCTACCCGACAATGGAGGAAAGATAAGGACAAAGAATGAGATTACTTTCATGACTGCAATTAAGGAGTAAAATCCATACTTTGGAAAGGTGAAAGCACCATTCAATTTGTTATCAGTTCTGCCCGTAACTTGCACAGCATGTATTTCTGACCTAGAGCTGTAGGCTTGTTCTGGGAACTCAGTAGCCGCTCGGTCAGAAACTGTCGCGGCCATCCTGACCTCTAGTCTCCCTGTACATTAATGAATTGATAGGTGGTACAGTCTCAACAAGATTGATACCGTCTACTTTTCGCTATGTATATCACACATCAATGCATTAAACATCGTTTATGAATTTAAATTTCACAGAAGTTATTATTCTATCTCATTGTAAGAATATGACTGAATTTTCCCAAGATGAAATGAGTCTTGTAACTCATCATTTGCCTTTCAGAGGCCTCATTCTAGGGCTTCTACTGTACATACGTAAACATCCAGATTTTAAATATAAGAAGTCCATTTAGTGTAGCTTAAAATTTAAATGTCTACATTTCCCTATTACTGAATCTTCGAGTGTGAAATTGAAAAGTAAATTTTAATATTCTTAGTCAGTGAAGTTCATCTAACAAATTGTCAGATTGCAAAGAATCTTACTTAAAAGCATAGTCTTACAGAATAGACAGAAAACTACATTTCCATTGCCTGTCCTCGCCTAAACGGTTGGTGTAGATTTCATTAATTAAAAAGTAATACAAGTGTTAAAGAAGAAAATAACAGGCAGCAATATTTGCTGAAACTTTGTCAGATTTCTATACACAGAAGGACCTGTCCTGAAGGACTGTGTCACATCTTCTCCTATACATCGGATTATTGTAAGGTTAAGAACCAGATTAACTTCACAAATTAAAACACATGAAATTCAATCTGAACGCGAAAACCCACTATTTTTTTTACTGTGAATTTGGCCAAACACTAGAACAGATTGCCCGGAGAGGCTGTGGAGTCTCCATCTGTGGAGATACTCAAAATCTGACTGGCCGCAGTCCTGGGCAACCTAGTCTAGCTGACCCTGCTTGAGCAGGAGCATTGGATGAGATGATCTTGAGAGGTTCCTCCCAACCTCAACCATTTTGTGATTCTATAATCACAACTTGTCAGTAATAATGGAATATATGAATGAAGGATAAGATCAGTTTTGTGTTAAATGCTTCTTCAACAAGTCACACTTGCAGGGATCAGTCCCATCAGTGTTGCAGACTCTTTGCAAAAATCTAGGCAAATATGTCCCTAAGCTGTTTCTGTACAGACTTCTATGACATGTTACTGACCTTTTGCAATCTTTTTCTGGAGGGAAATGAATCTTGATAGCAAAGGCTCATGAAACAATAACAGTATGGCTGTTCCTTGGTTATTTCAATGGTACACTGTCAACAGCAGGGTTTATGAGCCTGATAAATGTGCGTTCATGCAGAATAGGGAAAAGGCCACATTTGCATTGAAATTCAATTTTTAATTGTCCTTATTCTTTATTGATGCTTGGTGAATTGGATCTATAAAGAACCATTTTTAAGCAGAATGAAATTTGACAAATAGTGTAGCTGTGTAAACAATTTCAGTAATTATGGCAGCAATTATTCTCTGTTCTATCTCTTGGTAGCTTTAAAAAGAGGAGAAGGAAAGTGACAAGAGACCACTTCAGAAACCCTATGGAGATCGCAGCATCATGAAAGTCAGAGAAGCCAGATATCAAAAATCTATGCAACATAGTATTAGCACAATAAGATAAACATTGTCACTATGCTGAGTTTCAAAAAGAAAAACCTTTCTTACTCAGAGAAATCAATAGACTCAAATTAATTAAACATGTAGGAAAAATGCTACCCACACAAAAAACTTTAAACAAGAGCATACAAAGTTGTGCCATCACAAAATACAATACACCACCTTAGTGTTTATACAACTGCTAGAAATCACACTGGCATTATTCTCTTTTCAGGCTCTGTTAGAAAAATCAATCATTGCTCAGGATAATAAGGACAGACCAGCAGCCAGAGAGTAACTCTTCAGATAAGTTGTGCTGTCTTCTGCAGAGGCCTGGTTACACAGCAGGTCTTTCATTCTGAAATTATTGACATTGTCAATGCAGGGGAAGAGGAAATGCATTCTAGCTGCACTGGTGCTGCTGAGAGTATGATCTCTAAAAAAACCACAGATATACTGCGTACAGTATACAAGAGAGATCAGACTATGATAATATTCCTTTCTAGACCTAAACCTCATTAATCATCCAGTATCCAATGTGTAATAACTCTGTCCAAACAGAGCACTACTTGCAAGTTTCTCATATCACACTAACCACTGAGAGTATTGTTATACACTGACTATAAAAAGCAGAGTCCCAAGCATGTCAGTGAATTCTACCTCAGAAGAGAAAGTTTTGAATCCAGTTAGAAAGAAAACAAAACGACAACCATTTACTTTAGAAGCTTAAAATACAATGCAGAAGACACACAGAGAAAAATGTAGACAATAAAACAATGAAATTAATCTTGCAAGGAGAAAAGAAGCCTATGAATTCAGGGAAAAAAAAAGCTTTAACAGATGAACAGAAAAAAATATCTTTATGACTATAAAAGAAAATGTTAATACCCTAGAGAATACATTATTGATGAGAAGCTAATCTAATTTAAGTTTCTTGTCCTCCAGGTTTTTCTTTTTCTGAAACTCAGGAATACTTAAGAAATGCAGAGAAATGAGAAATAATTTCATTATCTGTCCATTAAGAAGATTCAGAGTGCTGCTAGACACAGAGAACGGTATATCTCACCTAGCCAATCAAACCCAAATAATTCAATTAATTTTTAAACCAAAGCTAAAGCAGTTCTTCTTAGTTTATTTTTCCACTGCTCATAGTCTGGTACAAAATACTGAAAGTTTTGAGGCGTTGCAAAGAAAGAATGTGTATCAAGGTATGTGGCCCTCTATCCCTCGTCACATAAGAGACAGATTTGTTCAAGCACTTTGTCCAAGAGAGTGCACCACGTTTAAAAGCTGCACTAGGTGACGCAGAGGTTACACTTACTTTTGTGGGTATCAACCCTGTCACGGTTTTGCCCTTTAATGTATTCTCAAGGCACAGAAAGGAAGCAAACCGCATGCAAAAGAACGTGGAAGCTACAGGCAGGGTTTGACTGAGACTCAGCTCTAGAAGCACTGGCAAGCATCAGAGCCACCGCCACACAGAGCACACATAACGCTCTGCAGTTTACGGGTAAGACAAAAAGGCAACAAGAGGTTAATCAGGATAATAGTGCACCTAGTCTGACTAATCAAACGATCAGCATTGCCAGTAGAGCAAAGAGAGCTATTTTGCAAGCATCCCAGCACAGGCTGCTATTTTGGAAGAGATTTACAGGACAATCAGCTAAAGAGTCAGAGGTGATCTGCCTGCACAGCAGATCCTCGCAGAGAGTAATTATTCAGCTCGTGGCAGGACACACCATCAAATATACTACTTTGCAAACATAGAACTAACTTGCCAAGAACTAAAAGACTCCTAATATTCAGTGTCAGGCAGCTGACAACTCAGTTGCCTTTGTATATGCTGGGGATTCATTTTTTCCATTTCTAAAATCTAGAGTGCGGCAGCCTTGCTCTCACTTCGTGGACCAAGAACTTCCTCTGAGGACGTACCCATCACTGCCCCAGTCAATCCGTCAGCAGGAGCTGCCTGTAAACCAGTAGTTACCTCTATCCTCAGCACCCAGCTGCACCCCTTCTGCATACACAGCTCAGAGGACAGTTGACTTTTATATGTCAATATTATTATTAATTACCTGTCTGGATTAGCAGTGAAGATGTGTTTAATTAGGCCATACAAGCATGGACTACTGCATGACTAAAATATAATTAATCTCTTAAAACCTCGGAAAGCCGACGTATAGGGTAGTCTAATGGTAGAAAATAAAACTTAATGAAGCACAGTTAAGCATATGAGAATGCTAATATTATCAGAGAATAACAAACAGATTGCAATATTAAGAACATGAGTCTAATTACTATGATTTTGCATTTTTAATACTGATCGGAAATTTAATCCTAGCCCTTCCCTTGTAACACAAATAACTGAATTTAATTAAGTTGCTTTTATTTTGAGGGATGAATTATTATTTGTGCTCCTTATTCATGCCCATATTTTATTTCTTACCATTTATTTGACCTGTTTGCTATGACGCCTTCTCCTTCCCCTCCAAATCCTACAATATACCGTGAATCAGTTCATTTAAAGACATGATGAACACAATTGTCTTTGTCTCCGATTCTCTCTGGAACACATTTTGTTTTCTTGTCTGCTGGGCAATAGGGTTTTCAAAGCAAGATAGCATTCCTGATGTGTAATTTAAAAAACAGATTTCTTTCACAATTTTTCTAGCAATCAGATACATTCAATGTAAATTGCTAATATGTGCGTTCTTAAACATGCAAAATATTAACATGGGCCAAGCACTGCAAAACCAAAAGGACAAACAGAAGCCAACTTCTCATAGTATTTAAGATCTCCCTAGCCTTTTGAGGTATCTACACCTCATTTACATCTAAGAATCTCAGGAGCAAAGTAGTGAGGTAACATTGCATCAAGTAGTATCTTTTAAATTAGCTAATTAAAGCTAAAACCAGTAGAGATGGTTGGTGAGAGCAACCATGTGATATGTATATGTTTTTGCTGGATGGCCGAGTTAAAGGATTAATTAATCACAGTAAGAGTTGATGGGCTTCTGTGTTTAAAGATTAAGGATGGAACATTTTGTACTATCAACAAATATGTGAGGAGAAATTGTAGGAGAGATGACGGACGCTAAATATTTGGGAAGTCAGCAAGATTTTGTCAGGTGCTGTAACCAGTTCATAGCATTCACTTGTGTCCTTCAAAGCAATTTTTGCCATTTGGATGGTAGTCAGTACCTAAAGAACATAATCACTTTCGATGTGCTATAAGGTATTCAGGAGACTATGATCTCTAGAAGAACACGAAAATAGACATGGAATGATTCTAGAAAGGGTCAGGAATATCTGACTAACTCCAAACAAAGAAAAATTGCAATGTCTCCCCTAAGGATATGATTTCTGTTCAAGAGAATTTATCATGTGAATGGTGCCAGTAAGTATTAGCAAAATAGATCCAACACTGCGGGTGCCCCAAAATAACAAGGATATCAAAATTCTTTGCAGAGGTGAGTTTGATAGAGGAATTTGCATTTTGCTTGTCCTATAGAAGCAACCTGAGAGCTCTCTAATTAGCAAAGGAAATCTACAGAAAAAAGATGAAGATTTTTAACATACGGAAAGGATTATGTCCCTGTGGCAGTGTCCACCAATACTGAAGTTATCACAGATATCTGGTAAAAGTCTTCTAAAAGCCATGGGGTTTTGTATATCACAGAGTAATATACATTATATGATTATATACTTGTACCATATTGATTATACTCATATAGAATAGTTGGCTTTGACAGTAGTCCATCAGCACAAAAAATGTCTACTCACATGAAAACATGCCTTATGTAGGAAAAGTCCATGTTAAATAATACTGACTGCAAACTGCTAGTATTATAACCAAACAGGTCCTAATAAACATTCCCTAAAGAATACAGACACTGTTTTTTTTTTCCTTTTACAAATACAACTTCAGAGATAGATTCCTGAAGAAAAGATGCTGTTAGGCAAGACTCACAACTAGACTGCTTGTTCAAAAAAGGAAAAGGACCTAAGCACATCTGTCTGATATCACATGAAAACTGGAGACTGCTTAGACATATAATCATTTCTGTCATTAGCTGATCAACAGCAATCAAGACCCGAGAGTTCTTACTGCTTCTTGGAACTCATGGTGTATGTCTGTAACAGGAAACAACACTCACCTTTTTGACATAAAAGATAGGCTTATAAATGTACAGGGTTGCCCACACAGACTTACGCCAGGGAGAAGAATATTTAATTTCAAAATTAAGAAACGTTATCCAGGGCACTAAATCAGTGTTTTGCCTCAGAAAGTCTCAGACAACATGCAAGTCCATCAGCCTGAGAAAACTTCATCTCAGGAGACAACAGCCAGAGCTGAGGAATTTCTTGCCTCTTCATAAAACAGCATGTTTTCAAGACACTAAAGCAAGGCACCTTGGGAGAGTCACTGAATGTTAGTTCATATATCAATTACAGGTATCTGAAATGTTGCACTGTATTAATGTTATGGATATTATAATATGCTATCGATATGGAGAAGCCTCAATATCAAAATTCTTTTGAAATCCTCCTGAAATTGTTACTTCATACATATTGTGCAAAGTCCATCAACTAGAACTGAGACCCTGAATTAAATTTAGCTGCTGCCCAATTCCTAGCTTCTGAATGGTACCCAAACAACACAGGGGACACCCCTAGCTCTTCTTCAAGACACTGGACTGACCAGAGGCCACATACATGATGGATGCAGCTAGCATAAAGCCAACAGAATTAACATGGTCTGCTAAGGGCAGACTGAGTACTGAGCTTGGCCCTTGGCACCATGCTATAACAAAACGTTAGATAGCGAGCAGTGAATCTATCTAGTGAGATACATTTGCCCCTCTGTGGTCATCTAGACCTACTCCAATTGGTAAGACGACTGTGCAAGGCTGCAACAGGTCTCCTCTTACCCACCTACATGATGACAGCTGAAGTAACTGAAAATTTGCCTCAGCACATTCTCTGAAACTGCTTCTTTATTATGGCTATGAGAGCTAGAAAATTTGGTGATTTGCCAGATGCCAGTATCCTCACAGAAAAACAGAACAAATAAAAAGAAAGTATTTTAATACATTAGATCTGGCCCAAATCTACACAGCGTT